>NC_048276.1:38131963-38196963 GCF_009762535.1 Notolabrus celidotus | reverse complement strand
CAGTTCCCTTGTTGAAGTCTGAGCCTTCACTTTATAAGACTATGTCCACGGAGATTATTTTTATGAGACTGATTGTTGATATTCAGCGTGTTAAACATGTTGTATCCATATTCAATACCATCAGTTATATTCTTTTTGTTGATGTGGAAAATATAATTTTGGGGGAAAACAATGCATTTGGCATTGTTTTTGACAAAACAAAACTCTATGTTTTTTCTTTGATTAATTGATAATTGATCGTTAACAATTCCAAAGTTCAATCACGGAAAATGCTTGAAATTTACATCCCTGGAGCAGATATATTCATTTTCTATTGCACACGAGTGATTTCGGACAAATTGTCACATCCAACAAATTTCAAGCGTGGTCCTGAACATCTAACATGAGCTCAGAAACAGCCCAAGATGTTAATACAGATTTTATGCAGTTTAAAAAGGAACCTTGAATTCAATCTGAAACCATCATAAGAGTCTTTCTCACTTCAAATAAGTTATCAGAAGCTATTCAGGGAAAGAAACAGGTTTCATCCTGTGTGAGGTCGAATGTGCACAGCTCATGTCGTCATTAGAAAATGATCACAGGCGGTCCTCACCACTTCCTGCACCAGGCTGATAAGCTCCATGAGGCGGCGGCGGAGCTTTGCAACCTCCTCCTTCACTTTGGTGACGTGCTGCTCGTAGATCTCCACCAGAGGCTTGAAGGTGTGGCCACCGTGCTGAACACAACAAAAACACAAACTCTTTCTTCTGGTTCTACAAAACTGACATTCATATTTGGGATCGTACTCTCAGTGGTGTTTTTATGTGATCACAATGTGTGTTTGAACTATAAATGTTATTATATTTGACATATAGGAGAAGATGTGTATAATTACCATTCCTCCCCACAGGGCACACTGGTGACAGATGCATTTCTTACAGGTCCAACAGAAAACACTCAGCTTCTCGTGATGGTTCTCACATCTGCAGAAGAAGAAACAAATGAGAAGACTTTGAAACATCCAACAAAAAGAAAAACACTCCACATGTAAGGCTGCCTTACTCAACTGTCTCAAAGTTAAGGAAACTTTTAGAGTTTATAAACGTGGGCGGAAGATGACATCAGTGAATCTGATGAAGGAGAGACATGAGGACAAACATCTGGAATGTGTCTCCAGAAAACAAACTAAGTGTATAAAAGGAGGTTTTTTGTTCCCACAAGTCCCTGAAAAAAGAACCTGCATAAACCCAGGAGTCAGACTCAAAGTGCAGAAACAAAAGCAATAAAGTTATATCTAAATATTCATGTATTATGTTAACATGACTAGATCAGATTCTGGGATCAACCTCTCGGCTACAGGTCCAGCTGTGTCTCACTGTTGTTGTCAGGGGTTGCTTACTTTTTGGGAGTGAGCCAGTAACTACTAAGAGACAGAGCTCGGGTGGGTCTTTGCCTCTGATTGGCTGTGGTCCCGTTCACTGCTCCAAGTTGTGTGTGTTTTAAAATTGCGAGAGACCTGAGCGCCAAAGCAACCTTACTGAAACGGAAGAAACTAGGGAAAATGAAGAGAGGTCGAAATATTGAACGTTTTTTCATTAAGAAAACATACCCTACTGTTACAACCAGCCCTGCTCCTGTCATTCTATCCATCCACACTCCTGAGATTCCATCCAGCCAAGACACAGAGCCCTCGGTCCCCGGTAAGATGCCAAGCCCCGGTCCTTCGGCGATAACATCAGACTTGGAACCAGAGGAACAACCGAGTCTGAGCTAGAGCCTGGCCCCGAGACTCAAATTAAAAAGACCAAACTGTATTCTTTCAGACAGGACTGGTTGAACGAATTTCCCTGGCTGAGGTACGACAAATGACGGAACGCAATGCACTGTGTTTACTGTCAGGAGTGCACTCAGAATATGGCAGGTAATAGTGGATTTGTAAGCCGGTCAACAACGTTTCATATCGAAACTTCCAAAAAAACACAACATGCCTAAAAAACATACTCTATGCCGTGACAAATGTGCACAGAAAGTGGCATTACTTATTATCAGATCAGCTATTGTGTTTCAGCGAGCTGCAGAGACAGTAGTTTCTGTGGATTTGAATATTGTTTTTGTTGATGCTTTGACTTTGGACAATCATCTTCATTTTGAGTCCTTAAAGAGTTCAGCACATTTAAATGTTGACACACTGTCGAGTTACATTTTTAATGTTAACATTAGAAATCTACAAAAATGTAACATTTTATATAACAAATTATTTTATAAAAAGAAGTTAAAGTAGATGTGATTATTGGAAGTAACCCTCCTAGGTTTGGGGTAAGCCCCTATGTTTTCCATGCCTGACCAACCCTTCAACAGTCAGTGCCCCAGTTTGGCCCCCCAAGTCAAAACTGTGTGGCTCCGCCACTGGATCAGGTCCTCTGAGGAATCAGAAATGATAATCAAATTTAATGTTGCATACAACATTTTCTTTTTATACATAACTGTGCATCAAATAAAGAGCATTTCTCAACACCTTATTTCTGTTTAAAAATCATTCTCATGATATGAAAGTTATGGAGAGGTGACTTTATGGTGTTTAAGGCGACGCAATAAAAAATTTGGGTGCAACTAAATTTTGTGCTGGTGCACCTTAAAAAAAAAAAGTTAGGCGCACCAGTGCAACCAATGCAAAAAGTTAGTCTGGAGCCCTGCTGGCAGAGTAGCATTATGCTAACAGAGCAACACCGGACACAAACGCCACATTGGAAGGATTTCACCTGCTGTGGGTGGACAGGATACAGCAGAGCAAGACTGAACTAACTGGTGAAGAAGGCCAGCTCAGTCCTGGACCCTGTGGAGGTGGTGGTTGACAGGAGAATTATGGCCAATCTGTCGTCTCTGATGGACATTTCTTTTCTATATATATTCTTGTTGAAATTCTTGTACTGTACACCTTCCATTTTGCTGTTGTAACTCCATGAATATTCCCGTTGTGGGACGAATAAAGGAGTATCTTATCTTATCTTATAGTCTAGTTTTAGTCGACGAAAACTCAAAACATTTTAGTCTTTTATGTTTGCCGAAACATCTTCACTCTTTAAACAATTCATGTAGTCGATCAGATATCAGTATCAGGGTTGTACCAAGTGTTAAATTCAACAACATTTCACTCCTTTAACACTTTTGCTTGTGTAATATCTGAAGTTAAATAATTCAGCCTGGCCCTGCTAAAAAAAGTCAAAAGAAAACATTCTTGATGTGACCACTGTGACTGTGTTTTGATTCTCTTGATTCACAGAAAAATGCCATGAAAGGGTTGTATTGCACAATTACGATGGTCTTTGGATGTACCCGCAGTGACAGGCGCAGTGGACAGACAGTCAGTTCACGGCACTCTGAAATGCATCTGCATTTTTCAACAAGGAGTTGATCAAAACTTAGTAAATGTGTCTGATGTATCACCACACTGGATTAAATCAAGCTGTAGATGGGAGCTTTTTACAGTGAGAGTTGCAACAACGTCAAACATCAAATATTAAACAGACGTCCCCCGGTTGTGTCTTTGTCACTAACAAACACTGGGGGTAAAAATCCTCAATGAAGATGAGACAGATGCATGGAGGTGAGGAGAGCTGGTTCATAAAGCACACCTGCTGCAGGTAGAGACCAAGCTAACACTGCGCCCCAAATAATAACTCAGCCTGTCACAGGAAGTCATCACTCTTATCTTTGAAGACGCACAGCACAGGGGGAAACATGGATTCTTAATGTCCGGTGGTCCAACACTAATGTTATTGTCTCATTATCGTCTCGTTAACAACAACAAAACATTCGTTTGTCAGAGTTTTTATTATCAGTGATGCACTTTAGCTCGTCATAGTCTCGTCTTTGTCATGAAAAAAATAGGTCGTTGACGAACATTTATCGTCATAATTCTCGTTAACACTGCTTTACAGATTACATAGAGTTCAACCAGGATCAGACTTCTCAGAATCATCACACAGGGTCCATCAGCACTGCAGGGAGTCTGTCTTTATACTTCATGATTTTCTCCCTCGTTTCTTTTACTTTGCTGAAAAATTGAAGATCTCATGCGGCTTTAAAATCGCATATACAGTAAATGCAACTTTTAACGATTATACTGAGTTCCTTTAAATTCAGAGATGGACTGCGTGCATTTAAAAAACAAATGACACAGCACTGAGAACTGTAGATTATTTTAAGTCCACATCTATCAATGATAACTCAACATGTTATCACACCAGATATGTGAGCAGTTTAACAGAAATACTTACTTTAAAAAACATTTTTTTTTTAGCATTCTGTCTATTCTTCCCAAGAGTCCTCAGCTCAATCTGAGTCACCTTTATTTGGAACAGCAGATCAGACTATTTTCAAAGTGTGATTTTCAAACTAACACCTTGAGAAGTTTTGAAAGTCACTTACTTTCCTTCAACTAAATAACACACCACTCTGAAAATCATAGAACAAACAAGAGAGTCTCAGACAAGTGAGTCATGACCTTCACCTTTATATCTTAAAGAGCTCATAGTGCCCTATTACCCCTCTAGAACACTACGCTCCCAACATGCAGGCCTGCTGGTCCTACCTAAAGTCTCTCAAAGTAGTATGGGAGGTAGAGCCTTCAGTTACCAGTCCCCTCTCTTTTGGAATCATCTACCAGTCAGGGTCCAGGAGGCAGACACCCTCTCTACTTTTAAGAGTAGGCTTCAAACTTTCCTTTTTGATAAAGCTTATAGTTAGAGCTGGATCAGGCTTGAACCAGCTCTTAGTTATGCTGCTATAGGCTTAGACTGCTGGGGGAACTGACACACTGGGATCCTATCTCACCCCCTTCCCCCAACCCCCTCATCACATACTTTAACTCTCCCTGTCCCATTAAAGTTACTAACCATAGACCTTTCTGGAGTCCCTGAGCTCCCTTGTCCCGTAGGTTCCTCTGAGCTGCCGTAGACGTCCTCCTGCTGTGGACGTTCCAGACTCCAGCTGATACGGACGTGCTGGACTCCAGCGGCAACAGCTACTACTACTTGTCTCATCACTATCACCACTCTCTCTCTCTCTCTTTTTCTCCTCTATCCCTCTTTCCAGACCCAACACGGTCTCAGCAGATGTCTGTCTAACATAAGTCTGGTCCTGCTCGAGGTTTCCGCCTGTTAAAGGAAGTTTGTCCTCTCCACTGTAACTAGCTAAATACTGTGAGGTGCAATGCTCATGGTGAATTAAGGTGGGGTCAGACTGAGTCTTACCCTGTCTTGGTGTTGGGTCTCTGTTCATAATTTGACAGAGTGGACTAGACCTGCTGTATTTGGAAGAGCATTTTGAGATAACGTTTGTTGTGATTTGGTGCTATACAAATAAAGATTGATTGATTGATGATCTGAAACACCAAATGAATCCTTCAACACTTACTAACACCAGAGAAGAAAGAGTCTGGGAGTCTAGTAAGAGGTGCTTACTTGTCCTTGTCGTTGTCCTCGTGCTTGGTGAGGCTGCAGAGCTGCAGGGTGTCCAGCTGCTGGGTGACCTCCTCTGCCCAGCGACAGTTGACCAGCTCTCGCAGCTGGAGCGGAGCCCTGTGTTTGAAAAGTGGACCACACTCACATTAATTATTATTATTATAACTTTTATTTAACCAGGAAATGCTCATTGAGATTAAAAATCTCTCTTCCAAGAGAGTCCTAGCCAAGCAACAGCACAGTTACAGAGTTACAAATAGACAATAGACATAAATACAAATAGCAGATGCACACAACAGCTACACAACAGGTACTTCCAGAAAAACAGCAGGTCACCTTTAAAAAAAAACATCTACAGACAGATGCTTCAGCCTCCAAGTCGATGAAGGACCGCTTAAAAGCATTCAAAGATATCATGTCAGACAGTTTTAGATCCTTTTGTAAAGCGTTCCAGGTCGAGGGAGCAGCAAACCTGAAGGCCTTTTTCCCAAGTCCAGTCCTACTCTCGAGTACAGCACACAGTGATGAGTCATCATATTAAAATTGGTGATAAACCTAAACGCTCCATGGTATACAGTATCAAGTATGTGCAAGCTTTGAGCAGAGGGGTGCATGTATAAAACATCACCGTAGTCCAGTGCAGACAGAAAAGTAGCAGCAAAAAGTAGCAGCTTCAAAAGAAAGACAGGATCTAATTCTAAAATAAAAACCCAGCTTTAATTTCAACTTTTAAGCAAGCTGCTGGATGTGAAGGGTAAAAGTTAAAGAATCGTCAATTAAAATGCCAACGTATCTATAGTGGGAAACAAGTTCAATCTGCATCCCCTCACATATTGATGGCAGGTTCGCAGGCTTTGATTTTTTGTTGGAGAACAGCATAGTTTTTGTTTTATCAGCATTTAAAACAAGTTTTAAATTATAAAAATTCTGTTGAATTGTATTAAAAGCAGTTTGTAACTAATACATTTCCAAATGGCTCAAACGTCTCGTTAAAAAGATTAATATATACATTTTTCCATGTCACGTTTTACATTTTTACAGTTAAAAAAGACGTTAGGAAACAAAGGTGATAGAGACTTTAGAGTGGTTGGCATTGACACTTATTTGCAGGCACTGAACATGCTGGTCTCGGTCTCACGTCTCTACGACCTCATGAGATACCACCAAAACCAGAAGAGGCTTTTTGGTTTCTGGTCATGTTAACTCATTTACCAATGGCCCACACACATGGTTCCTATGTCACCTTAAACTGCTAGGTAAGACACTCCTGTAGAGCCCTCAACCATCTCTCTATGTGATAAGAGTTATTCCCTTCCTGAGGAGATTATTACACCCTATCTCCATCCTGGATGCTTACGCTAACACAAAGGCTAACTCTAACTTTGAACGTGTATACCTGAACACAGATAGACAGTGTGTTAGCAGGACTTACCGACAGTGTGGACACTGGGCTCTCTGCTCTGTCAACCATCGCTGTCAAATAAGAAGTTAAAGTTAAGTGATGAGAGATAGTAGAAGACTTTAAGTTCAAACACATTAAACACATAATAAACATCACTTTATTCAGGATACAGCTATCGATATTACTAGAGCAGGGGTTCCCAAACTTTTCAGCCGGCAACCCCCAAAATATAGATGCCAAATACTCGCGACCCCCACTGTCCCTCAAAGTGATTTAATGTATCTTCATTTAGCTGGTCTGCAGAAAATGACCCTACCTATAAGAGCATGTGCCTGTGTTTCCTGTGATGTTATGAATGAACCTGCTGCTACTGATGCTTTTGATAATGAACTGTTCACTAACCCTAAACTTAGGAGTCACCTGGCAACAAAGAAAGGCAGAAAACTCATTACATTTTCTATTTTCAAGATTTTATTTCAAGGTTAGCTTCTATTTTTGTTGATATTTTTACTATGATGGGTAAAATGTACTATTTTAAAATGTATATATCTTTTTTTGCATTTTTTCTTTGTTCACCACAAGTTAACAAATTAAATATAAGTAATACAAAACCAACAAAGAGAATAAAAAATAAATAAAAACAAAAAAATACAAAAATAATAATAATGAAATAATAATAATAATAACAACTAAAACAACAGTACAAACAAAAAGGAAGATAAACATGAGAAAACAAGGTAAATAAACAAAAAATAATAATGATAATAATAAATATTAAAAAATAAATAAATAAATAAACTTTCTGGAGGACATTGCACGACCCCCCATTTGTGTATTGCAACCCCCCAGGGGGTCCTGGCCCACACTTTGGGAACCCCTGTACTAGAGTGCTTTTAGAGAAAGAGTCCTGAAAAGTTTCACATTGTTTAAAATACAAAACTAGACACTATTTTCAGGACACTGGCCCTGAAAATAGAATTGTTCTATTAACATCTTTTTATCTATAGAGTTGTAAATATCTTTCCTATTCAGGCTTTCAGTGTGTATGCACAATAACGAGTGTTTGTATCTCATAATGTTTAAGTGCAAAACACAGAGTGATGATGAGTGAAGAACATTTCCTCTCAGGTCCCTGCCTGGAGGAAACAGACTTACTCTTATGCAGCTGAAGCAGCAGAGTTTGGAGCAGTGTGGGCAGAGACGAGCGTCCCTCAGTTTCTCCATGCATATGAAGCAGCGAAACACCTCCGCGATACTCTGCACAGTGACAGAAGAGACAAGTTTGATTAAAGGGCAGTATATTTTATGGTTACTCTCATTCAGTCAGTCGTTGGCTATAGAGAAAAAAAAAGTAAGTCTGATTTCAACAAATTAGCTCCTCTCTGATCACCACAACCCAAGCTCACGTCCACTGCAACGAAGGAGGCACACGCAAAAGCTGTTCATGAAATGTACCAACTGCTCATGCAGCCTGTTAGAGTCGCTCTTCTTCTTCATTCTTCTTTCTGATTTTTCTCCTCTTTCTTTCTCTGGCAGTTTGTTGAAGTTGTGACCTCTTTTAGCAGTCCGTTGGTGAGAGCTGTGGACTATTTTTTACAATGAAATCACAAACTTTAACTTTTACTCGCATTACTGTTGCCCAGCAACCCCGCTTTGTTTTGTTTTTACTCATGCTCAGCTGGTTGAGCTGAAGCCGGCCGGCTCATTGGCAGAACCACTGGATGTTCCTGCAGAGCTCTGGAGATTTAGGACACATGGAGGCAGAGGAGGCATAGAGCTAAGAGGAGGAGAACTGGAATAAGGCAACGTGAGATCTCTGGATAATAAGATGGACGAGCTAACAGGACTAGCCAGGAGTCAGACGGAGTTTCAGGAATGTAGCATGGTGTGCTTCACGGATACGTGGCTGCATCAGGATATTCCCGACCACAACGTCTCCATTGACGGCTTCCAGACTGTCCGGGCAGACCGGGATAGCAGCAAGAGCGCTGTGGGCCTCCGACCATATTATCTGCACAGGGAGATCTCACATGTCATACTGGTAGCTGTTCACATCCCCCCTCTGACAACCAGACTACAGCGTCCAACGTTCTCAATGCTGCTAAAGCAAGACTCCAGACAGACCACCAGAGTGCCCTCTCCCTGATCTCCAGACAGACCACCAGAGTACTCTCTTCCTGATCTCCAGACAGACCACCAGAGTGCCCTCTTCCTGATCTCCAGACAGACCACCAGAGTACTCTCTTCCTGATCTCCAGACAGACCACCAGAGTGCCCTCTTCCTGATCTCCAGACAGACCACCAGAGTGCCCTCTTCCTGATCTCCAGACAGACCACCAGAGTGCCCTCTTCCTGATCTCCAGACAAACCACCAGAGTGCCCTCTTCCTGATCTCCAGACAGACCACCAGAGTGGCCTCTTCCTGATCTCCAGACAGACCACCAGAGTGCCCTCTTCCTGATCTCCAGACAGACCACCAGAGTGCCCTCTTCCTGATCTCCAGACAGACCACCAGAGTGCCCTCTTTCTGATCTCCAGACAGACCACCAGAGTGCCCTCTTCCTGATCTCCAGACAGACCACCAGAGTGCCCTCTTCCTGATCTCTAGACAGACCACCAGAGTGCCCTCTTCCTGATCTCCAGACAGACCACCAGAGTGCCCTCTTCCCTTCCTGATCTCCAGACAGACCACCAGAGTGGCCTCTTCCTGATCTCCAGACAGACCACCAGAGTGCCCTCTTCTTGATCTCCAGACAGACCACCAGAGTGCCCTCTTCCTGATCTCCAGACAGACCACCAGAGTGCCCTCTTCCTGATCTTCAGACAGACCACCAGAGTGCCCTCTTCCTGATCTACAGACAGACCACCAGAGTGCCCTCTTTCTGATCTCCAGACAGACCACCAGAGTGCCCTCTTCCTGATCTCCAGACAGACCACCAGAGTGCCCTCTTCCTGATCTACAGACAGACCACCAGAGTACCCTCTTCCTGATCTCCAGACAGACCACCAGAGTGCCCTCTTCCTGATCTCCAGACAGACCACCAGAGTGCCCTCTTCCTGATCTCCAGACAGACCACCAGAGTACTCTCTTCCTGATCTCCAGATAGACCACCAGAGTGCCCTCTTCCTGATCTCCAGACAGACCACCAGAGTACCCTCTTCCTGATCTCCAGACAGACCACCAGAGTGCCCTCTTCCTGATCTACAGACAGACCACCAGAGTGCCCTCTTCCTGATCTCCAGACAGACCACCAGAGTACCCTCTTCCTGATCTCCAGACAGACCACCAGAGTGCCCTCTTCCTGATCTCCAGACAGACCACCAGAGTGCCCTCTTCCTGATCTCCAGACAGACCACCAGAGTACCCTCTTCCTGACCTCCAGACAGACCACCAGAGTGCCCTCTTCCTGATCTCCAGACAGACCACCAGAGTGCCCTCTTCCTGATCTCCAGACAGACCACCAGAGTGCCCTCTTCCTGATCTACAGACAGACCACCAGAGTGCCCTCTTTCTGATCTCCAGACAGACCACCAGAGTGCCCTCTTCCTGATCTCCAGACAGACCACCAGAGTGCCCTCTTCCTGATCTACAGACAGACCACCAGAGTACCCTCTTCCTGATCTCCAGACAGACCACCAGAGTGCCCTCTTCCTGATCTCCAGACAGACCACCAGAGTGCCCTCTTCCTGATCTCCAGACAGACCACCAGAGTGCCCTCTTCCTGATCTACAGACAGACCACCAGAGTGCCCTCTTTCTGATCTCCAGACAGACCACCAGAGTGCCCTCTTCCTGATCTCCAGACAGACCACCAGAGTGCCCTCTTCCTGATCTACAGACAGACCACCAGAGTACCCTCTTCCTGATCTACAGACAGACCACAGAGTGCCCTCTTCCTGATCTCCAGACAGACCACCAGAGTGCCCTCTTCCTGATCTCCAGACAGACCACCAGAGTGCCCTCTTCCTGATCTCCAGACAGACCACCAGAGTACTCTCTTCCTGATCTCCAGACAGACCACCAGAGTGCCCTCTTCCTGATCTCCAGACAGACCACCAGAGTACCCTTTTCCTGATCTCCAGACAGACCACCAGAGTACCCTTTTCCTGATCTCCAGACAGACCACCAGAGTGCCCTCTTCCTGATCTCCAGACAGACCACCAGAGTGCCCTCTTACTGATCTCCAGACAGACCACCAGAGTGCCCTCTTACTGATCTCCAGACAGACCACCAGAGTGCCCTCTTCCTGATCTCCAGACAGACCACCAGAGTACTCTCTTCCTGATCTCCAGACAGACCACCAGAGTGCCCTCTTCCTGATCTCCAGAAAGACCACCAGAGTACTCTCTTCCTGATCTCCAGACAGAACACCAGAGTGCCCTCTTCCTGATCTCCAGACAGACCACCAGAGTGCCCTCTTCCTGATCTCCAGACAGACCACCAGAGTGCCCTCTTCCTGATCTCCAGACAGACCACCAGAGTACTCTCTTCCTGATCTCCAGACAGACCACCAGAGTGCCCTCTTCCTGATCTCCAGACAGACCACCAGAGTGCCCTCTTCCTGATCTCCAGACAGACCACCAGAGTACCCTCTTCCTCATCTCCAGACAGACCACCAGAGTACCCTCTTCCTGATCTCCAGACAGACCACCAGAGTGCCCTCTTCCTGATCTCCAGACAGACCACCAGAGTGCCCTCTTCCTGATCTCCAGACAGACCACCAGAGTGCCCTCTTCCTGATCTCCAGTCAGACCACCAGAGTACCCTCTTCATCATCTCCAGACAGACCACCAGAGTACCCTCTTCCTCATCTCCAGACAGACCACCAGAGTGCCCTCTCCCTGATCTCCAGACAGACCACCAGAGTACTCTCTTCCTGATCTCCAGACAGACCACCAGAGTGCCCTCTTCCTGATCTCCAGACAGACCACCAGAGTGCCCTCTTCCTGATCTCCAGACAGACCACCAGAGTGCCCTCTTCCTGATCTCCAGACAGACCACCAGAGTGCCCTCTTCCTGATCTCCAGGCAGACCACCAGAGTACCCTCTTCATCATCTCCAGACAGACCAGAGTACCCTCTTCCTCATCTCCAGACAGACCACCAGAGTGCCCTCTCCCTGATCTCCAGACAGACCACCAGAGTACTCTCTTCCTGATCTCCAGACAGACCACCAGAGTGCCCTCTTCCTGATCTCCAGACAGACCACCAGAGTGCCCTCTTCCTGATCTCCAGACAGACCACCAGAGTGCCCTCTTCCTGATCTCCAGACAGACCACCAGAGTACTCTCTTCCTGATCTCCAGACAGACCACCAGAGTGCCCTCTTCCTGATCTACAGACAGACCACCAGAGTACCCTCTTCCTGATCTCCGGGGACTTCAACCATGTATTCATTTTCTACATAGCTTGTTCTGTCTTCTGTACATACTTTTATTATCGTTATTCTCATTGTATTGTATTTTAGTCTTATTGATTAATTTCTTCTATTAATCTTATTTGATATTGTTAATTATTGTGTATAGAGCAACTGTAATGACTGAATTCCCCCCGGATGAATAAAGTATTTCTGAAAACCTAAATGCTGAAACCATGAAGGTCCAGAGATTAGATGCTGAACCTCTTACTGACTGAACTGTCTTGTTGTGAACAGGTTGAAATATGTTTTTCACTAAACAGAAGAATAAAAAATATCAGCATCAAAAGACCATAGCGGTTACTGACCGATGAAACCTTTGCCCTGACCTCTCCAGCAGGCGCAGATCTCTATCATTAAACTAACTGACTGAACCGTCGATACTCTCAAGTCTTCAAACTGCCAAAAGCTTAGCTGCAAGGGGTCAACACTGAGGGTAAGGATCTTCAGGTGCATGATCTGACAGGTGTGTCACATACCTCAACGCTTTGTTCGTCCATGTCAGCCAGTTTGATGCTCTTGATCTCAGGGAGAAATCCAAGAAGTTGTAGCCAGTGGCTGAAAAGAAAAGAAAT
The DNA here is from genome assembly GCF_009762535.1 of Notolabrus celidotus. Lineage (NCBI taxonomy): Eukaryota > Metazoa > Chordata > Actinopteri > Labriformes > Labridae > Notolabrus > Notolabrus celidotus. The sequence continues at coordinate 38,184,131 of NC_048276.1, read as the reverse complement.
GTTACAGTGAATTCCTTTGGTCTTTAATTATTGTTTCTCCTTTATAAACACACCTCACACAGTGTGTCCCTGTGATCATCGTAATGCAGCGTGTTCCACACCAATATAAATGTGTCACTCTGTTATTTATTATTTATATACACTACCAGTCAAAAATGTGGAAACACTTTCTCATTCAATGGTTTGTATGTATTCTAATTATGGTGAACACTGTTGATTAATACCAAAGACATCAACACTATGAAAGAACATATATGAACAAAACATAAAAACATATTAATAACATCATCCAGTCCTGCTTTTCTCACCTTAGGGATATTTCCCGGATTAGATCAATGCTGACCTTTAATAACACACAAACGATTATTCATGCTTTCATTTCTTCTTCATTAGATTATTGTAACAGGCTTTTAACAGGTTTAACTCAAAAATCTATGAATCCACTTCAGTTGGTACAAAATTCAGCAGCAAGTCTTTTAACTCAAACTAAGATGAGAGAGCATTCTTCCTGTTTTAATGACCCTACACTGGCTGCCTAATGCTTTTAGAATAGATTTTAGGGTTTATTACTTTTAAAGCACTTCACAGCCTGGCCCCTGAATATATCTGTGATCTGCTCCCACCCTACCAGCCCAGGCGCAGCCTCAGATCAACAGGCAGGAACCTCCTTAAAGGTCCCGTCACAAAGTGAAAGTCTAACGGTGAGCGAGCGTTTGCTGTTCAGGCTCCACGACTGTGTTAGACCTGTCTGAGGATCTCAGGTGAGCTGCAACAGTGTCTTCTTTTAAATCACAGCTGAAAACTTATTTCTATCCAAAGGCCTTCTTGTAATATTGTTTTATCCAAGATGCTATATTTATTTTTAATCTACTTTGAGTAATTGATTTTCTTTCATTCACTCATTGTTTTTATTTGTTTTACTGATTTTATTGTGTTATTGTTTTAATTGATTTTAGAAGTTTATTTTTTACTCTTTTATTCAGCTGTTCCTCTTAAATTGTCTTGCTAGCTCTATATGTCCTACCCATGCTTTGTTTTTCATTCTTTATTTGTATTTTTATTATTGTGGGGTTTTTATGATGTAAAGCACTTTGTAACATCTGTTTTGATAAGTGCTATATAAATAAACCTTATTATTATTATTATTATTATTATTATTATTATTATTATTATCATCATATGGAATTATTGAATGAACCAAAAAGTGTTAAACAAAGCAGAATCTGTTTTATATTTTAGATTCTGTAAAGTAGCCCCCTTTTTCCTTCATGACAGCTTTGCACACTCTTGGTATTCTCTCAGTCTGCTTCATGAAGTGGTCTCCTTGAATGGTTTCTAATGAACATGAGCTTTATCAAGAGTTCATTTGAAGAATGACTTGCCTTCTTAATGTGTTTGAGACCATCAGTTGTGTTGTTCAGAGGTAGGGTTAGTGCACAATGGATAGCCCTATTTGACTACTGTTGTAATCCAGATTATGGTAAAACCAGATTATTTCATAGTTTTGATGTCTTCAGTATTAATCTACAATGTGGAAAATGATTGCAATAAATAAAAACCATTGCATGAGAAGGTGTGTCCAAACTTTTGACTGGTAGTGTATTTGTGTGTTGTTCCAGATCATCACGTGGTGCCTTTTCATAACAAATCTCAAAACATTCAACATAAAGAGCAGGACTACACTGTACTCTTTATCCAAGTATTCACAGAGACCCAACATAAATCCACCACGAGCAAACCTTTGAACAGATTTAGAAACAGTGCCAAGGAACTTCCTCGAGCACAGCTCATGGTGGACAGCCGTCTGCTGAGACTGTGTTGGGCTTAGAGAGTGGAATATAGAGACAGGAGGAGATCAGTGAAAAGAGGCAAGTAAACAACAACAACAGAAATGAAACAGGCATCAACAATAACAATAACAACAACTAAGACTGATAATGTTTGTTGGAGTTGTTGTAATACTTCAGAGAATCACATTTACACCCCTTTGTGTTTATTTTGATTAAACATAGATATATTTAACTGATAAGCACTTTGTTACTGTTAGAGAAAGTGCTACACAAACACAATTCTCAATATAAACGTTGCAACATGCTTTGTAATGGGACTGCTAGACATGATTTATACATCATGTTCTGTGAAGATGCTTCAGTGTTTAGCACGATACTTGGAGAAAAGCAGGGATAACTGTGTGCTTAATAAAAGCAACATGGTGTAGTTTCCTCTGCCCAGGTGCAGCTGCCATCCCCGTTAGCTTGTAGTCCCAACCAGCACCATGAGAGGCCCAGCATCAGCACACCGACTGACAGCTAACCTGTCCACGAGGAATCCCAGCCTGAGCTGAGCCTGCTTCTCATACAGCTCACAGACACACGCATGATGTGGTCTGCTGGTTTTAACAGAGACATAAACATGTTTTTAAGCTAGCTAGCTTGATGGCATTAGCAGGTCAGGCTCACTTACCTTCCCAGCCTCGTCTGTCACACCTGACCAACAAACGGCTCCAAACAGATAAAACTACATTATTTATCTCAGTTCGAGGCAGACGTGTCCTCCGGGAGGTTGCGCTGCTGTTAAATGACCTACGTTAACAAGCTGTGAGGGGCCAGAGGTTACACTTTGCCCCACAAAGGGTGAAAAAGAGCTTATTTCTGCCCTAAATTAAAGATGTAGCGGTAGCTCTCAGGCTGTCTGTCCCCTAGCGATAACCAATCAGAGGGCTGCTTTTTAATTCTGATTCTTCTTCGGTGGTGGTAACTGGCGGTTGGCAAAGCAGCTTAGAGGCGCGTGGCTGCCACCAACCGGACTGGATCAGGAGATTTTCAGACAGGAAAATAATTACCTGAACTAAACTAAACTAAACTAAACTAAACTAAACTAAACTAAACTAAATAAAACAAACAAACCAGACCAAAACAGAACAAAGAAAAATAAATAATAATAATAATAATAATAATAATAATAATAATAATAATAATAATAATAATAACAACAACAATAATAATAATAATAATAATAATAATAATAATAATAATAATAATAATAATAAATAAATAAATAAATAAATAAATAAATAAATACATTAATAAATCTAAATTATTTTAAATAAACCACAATCACTTATAATCCCGTTGTAGATTTTCCTGCTGCTTTCCCAACAACCCTGCTAATGAAACTTGATTATGCTTTGACCGCTTCAAAAACTGAAAAAGTAATTCCTCATGACACGATATCCTATGCAATCAAGTAAAACATGTCCCACTGTTTCAGGTTGATTACAATGTGCACATTTCCCTGTTGGGTTTTTGCCTATTCTGTGTAACGAGTGGTTGAGACCTGTGTGACCTCTTCTCATGTGAGTGATAATACTTTCTTCCCTCCGATCCTCTCCCACCATCCTTCTGTCACCGATTTCTTTTTGAATGTTAAATAGGTGCCTTCCTGTGTCCACATTATCCCAGTGCTCCATCCGTACTGACTGTGCATATTTATTGATAAATGTTTTGGCTTCATTTTTACTTAACGGAACTTGGAGGTCTATTTGTTTCATTCTTAGTGTTTCTTTTGCCAAAATATCAGCCTGTTCATTTCCCTCAACCCCAACATGAGCAGGTACCCGAAAGTTCCTCTTTTTCTTCTGCTCTGGATTTTCTTATTTGTAAGACAGTTTTCAGGACATCTGCGTCCCTTTAAAGACTCACTATGGAGCAGACCGAGGGGACTCCAGGAAAAAACATTAACGTTATGTTTAAGTGAATTGTAATTAATAATCAAGGTGTCTTGTTGCACGTTTTCTACTTTTTGGCACATTTTGCACAAAATAGAATAACAGCCTTTTATATATATATATATATATATATATATATATATATATATATATATATATATATATATATATATATTCATATTGCATACAATCTGTCATAACCAAACCATGTGAACCTGTCACTACTGAATAAAATTTGCTTACTGCCTGTAATCACAACTATTTACACCATGTTTACTTTTTTTAATTTGTATTCTAATTTTTTATTTATTTATTCTAATTTTCATTTACTTTATTTAAATTTACTCTTTATTTGTGAACATACTAAACATTTCTTATATGTTTGGGACATTCTTGTGTCAAAAACATCCAATGGAAATAATTTTAAACAAGTATTTACTTTAGTCAAAATATAGTTCTATTTATTCAAAATCAAGAAATCCCTGCAGCCCAAGGAGAAGTAGAAAGTAAACACATCGACTGATGTTCATTCTTGACTTTTAATACCTGCTCGAAATCAAAAAGAACAACTTTCACTCAACTTCCCTGACCAATCCACAAACAGAAAGTTATCTCAAGTGGTGAGAATAAAACATCATCCTCACAGAGCACTGTGTGGATGACTTCCCTCAGCCTTTTTGTATGGACACACACACACACACACACTCACACACACACACACACACACACACACACACACACACACACACACACACACACACACACACACACACACACACACTGTAATTTGCAGTAACTCTATTGTTGTTTTATGCAAACAGTCTGGCGCTGGATAGGACGCACTGAGGCACATGCAAATCAGCCTATCAGAGAGTGCAGGTTGATCTGCAGAGGTGAGCTTTCTCCACTTAGGAAAATGCTGATGAGCAGCCGAGGATTTCTGAAACTTTTCCTCCCAATACTTACTTCATTTTGAATAAACAAGTAGACAAACGGCAGCTGGAGAAACGCAGGCTTGTTATTCATCTGAGGTGAGTCACTCCTCCTGTACAGATCCATCAATTACTGATCATAACTTCAGTCTTTATATGTAAGCTGTATTTTACTCAGGTTTGCATGCTGCACAGGGAGATGCCTGTGCTTCCTGGGAATAACTGCTTTGCTTATGAATATTATAACTAGGGAACACACAGGAGCATGCACATTCTGTGTGATGCTGTGGAGGGGAGGGCACATTAGAATAAACTCTAGTTCATTTTCCTGGCTGACCGGAGAGCTTCATTGCCCTGCTATAGTTACAATCCTGTAGGAAAATCAGCTATATTTATCATTACAGATATTAAGATGAGCGCAGACACGGTGGAGCAGTTGGACGCTCCAGCTGATCAGGCAGGTAAGGCAATTTCACCTTCCTCAGGTAAACATCATCTTACACAGCCAGGTTCAACATAGACGTGACACAGGAATGTGTGCTGGTGATCTCCTCTGTTTATTGTCTCCGCTGGTGACTCAAAGTTTGTTTTTATTGCAAAGAGTTGATTTTCTTCTATTTTATTAGATGTGTTTCTCCAGGGAGTCACATTGACTCTGTTTCAACATGTAGTCCACATCAAAACTTGCTTTACTGTACTTTAAAAGATAACACACTGTAGATAAATATATAAACACATATCAACATATAATAACTTAAATGACTCCTTGGAGACACATTTGAATGTTATTTCAAATAAAAAATATTTCTCTATAAGGACTGCAGACGAATGAAAATCATAACAAATAATATTGTTCACAAAAAGGTAAACAGTTGAGATGAACTTTAACTTTAACATGGACGCAAATCATGATCGGTCGGGTAAATCCCAAGAACACACATATTCACATAATTCAATGTAACATATATTGCCTATTTGGTTGTATTTTATAATCACTGTTAAATTGTCCTTGTTCCTTTTTTTAAAGAAAGTTTAAGGACCATTTTATTTTTAGTTTCCGTCCTAACTCCAGTCCCTTTGAGGTCTAATGTAGTTCCAATAAAAGCTTAGCAGGCAGCCTTTTTGACATGTATCTGTTTTTGGAGGGAGCTGTGAGGTGATGGGGGACTTGTTTGTGTGTGTGTGAGAGAGAGAGAGTCTGTGTGTGTGTGTGTGTGTGTGTGTGTGTGTGTGTGTGTGTGTGTGTGTGTGTGTGTGTGTGTGTGTGTGTGTGTGTGTGTGTGTGTGTGTGTGTGTGTGTATTGTGGCAGTTGGTTGCTAGACCAGGATCCACCTGAGGCTGTTTGCAGAGATATTGTGTCTGCCCGAGGGGCTGAGGACGACAACCAGCCACAAAACAAAAACTAGGAACCAGAAAAAGTGGAACTTTTTCAGACAATAGCTGTGTGTGAGAGAAAAGAGAGAAGATCTGCTTTATAGATGTGCTAAATGTCTTTGAGGCAGTATGTGATCGTTCTGACTCTACTGTCCGTGGAGTTTCACATGAGCAGGTGTGTCTGGTGTGTTAGATTTTATTGCATTAGGATCCCCAGCCTTGTTTATGTGATCTTGTCCATGATGATAGATAAATGTTTATCACTTTGTTTCTTCTATAGATGAAAATACTCCTTTCTATTTTGGAGATGAAATGTTTGTCTATGAGATGCTGGCCCCAACTACAACACCTTTTCTATTAAAAGGGAAACTCCACCAACTCTATTGTTCAGGCATTCACAAGCAGAAATCTCAGACATGAACCAAAAACACCAGAGCTACCTGCACGAGGAGATTCCACCAGAGAGAGATGGAGAGAATGAATCGACAGCTGAAAGACAGATTTAGTTTCCACTGGAGATATTTCCCATGGAACATTTGTAATGTTGATGTTGATGTTTGCCACAATTATTTAAAACAACTTGCACACAAATCTGACTTACTCCTCACATTAGCACTGAGTGTATTTCAAACTAGTCCTCATCAAATGCAGTTTTTTGTAGTTTCTGAGTTTTTTTCTGCACCAACTACAGTCACCTATTGTGAAGATGATACACTGCATTATTTCAGCAAATTATATTTATATTTTTCATACTTTTGAAATAATTGATCTTCAGTATGAACTATTATTGTTTTGGGTAAAGAGCTACAGACAGAATAAATATGTCAGAGAGTAATGACAGTCTAAAGCAGTGGGTTGGGACCCCCTGGGGGGTTGCAAGACACAAATGGGGGGTCGTGAGATGTCTTCAAGAATGTTTTCTTTTTTTTTAAAGTTATCTAAAAATAGTCAATTTTACCCATCATAGTAAAAATATCAACAAAAATAGTTGCTAACCTTGAAATAAAACCTTGAAAATAGAAAATGTAATGAGTTTTCTGCCTCTCTTTGTTTCCAGATGACTCCTAAGTTTAGGGTTAGTGAACGGTTAATGATCAAAAGCATCAGTAGCAGCAGGTTAATTCATAACAGCACAGGAAACACAGACACATGCTCATATAGGTTGGGTCATTTTCTGCAGACCAGCTAAATGAAGACACATTAAATCACTTTGAGGGACAGTGGGGGTCACGAGTCTTTGGCACCTATTTTTTGGGGGTCGCAGGCTGAAAAGTTTGGGAACCCCTGATCTAATGCACTCATAGTTTCTGTCTTCTGATGGGTTTTAGTGAAGGTAAGGATAACACAGAGTTACTCTACACATCCTTTCTTGAGTTTAATACTTTAAAGCACTATTTGACATCTGTTGGTGCAAGTCATTTATTCTTTTTAGAATAAAACAGAATAAAACCTTGGACTTTTATGCAAACAAGATCAAGTATTGCTCATTATTATAACAGTATATTAAAGTATACATAGCTTAAAGTGCTGTTCCAACAGGACATTGGACTTGGATTCACAGAGAGACAAAGGGAGGATAACACTGAAGAACATGAGCATTTGTTTTTAGTTTAAATTGCACTTTAAGGGGCGGCCGTGGATCAGTCTCAAAGGATTTGATTCCCAGGCCCTGTTGTCCACAAGCTGAAGTGTCCTTGGGCAAGACCCTTTACCCCAAACTGCCCCTGGTGCCTGTGCTATCTTTGTGTGAATGGGATCAGTTAATACTGATGGGCTCTTTAAAGCAGCCTCTACCATCAGTGTGTGAATGTGGTGTAAACAGGTGAATGTGACATGTGATGTAAAAGAGCTCTGAGTGATCAGACGATCAGAGAGAGCAGTCCATCCTAGTCCATCCTAGTCCATCCTACCGTTTACCATTTCAAGAGCAGCATGAGAAACAGACTTTGCTGTGATGGACTTTAGTGTGTTTGTGAGGACAGGTTTTGAGCTCTGGCTTCCTGGGATCCACAGGTGATTTGCATGTCTTGGTCATTTCCATACTGGTAGTTGGTCTGTGAGGCTGGTGGTGCTGGGGGGCAGTGACATAGAAGGGTGGTGCTGAGGCTAAGAGCTTCTGAGTGTGTGTGCGTGTGTGTGTGGGTGTGTGTGTGTGTGTGTGTGTGTGTGTGTGTGTGTGTGGGTGTGTGTGTGTGTGTGTGTGTGTGGGGGGGGGGGGGGGGGGGGGGGGGTATATTTGCATGATGTGTCTTCAACAGCACACTGCCCCCTCCCGCCCCTTTCCTGCTCCCCACACACACAGTCCCAAAAGCCCAATTTGACATTCAAATGCTGAGAGCTTATCCAGCAAACCTTTGGACTCTGCGGCACGATCAGCCCTGCCCTAAACTGTCCTATGGAGTGCAGTGTTACATATCCACACATATCAATCTGCTTCTGTTATTCATGTGTGCAGTTGTTGTTGATGCAGTGCTGGATTGGTTAAAAGGCTCTGCTGTTGTACATATTTATTAACAATAAGGCAAAGTACATGTTACTGTTCTCAGGGTGTGTGTCATCATCTCCACTCTCAGGGATGGAGAGGGAACCTTGCATGTACTTCCCCTGCTTCCTTCCTCCTACCTTCAAAACTTAGGAACCAACACATCAATTAATCAATCTTTATTTGTATAGCGCCAAATCACAACAAACGTTATCTCAAGACTCTTTTACAAACAGAGCAGGTCTAGACCACTCTATGTCAAATTATGAACAGAGACCCAACACCAAGACAGGATAAGACTCAGTCTGACCCCACCTTAATCCATCATGAGCATTACACCTCACAGTATTTAGCTAGTTACAGTTGGGTCTGGAAAGAGGGATAGAGGAGAATAAGAGAGAGAGGGAGCGGTGATAGTGATGAGACGAGTAGTAGTAGCTGTTGCCTCTGGAGTCCAGCAAGTCCGTATCAGCTGGAGTCTGGAACGTCCACAGCAGGAGGACGTCTACGGCAGCTCAGAGGAACCTACAAGACAAGGGAGCTCAGGGACTCCAGAAAGGTCTATGGTTAGTAACTTTAATGGGACAGGGAGAGTTAAAGTAAGTGATGAGGGGGTTGGGGGGGAAGGGGGTGAGATAGGATCCCAGTGTGTCAGTACGGCTATTCCCCCGGCACTCTAAGCCTATAGCAGCATAACTAAGAGCTGGTCCAAGCCTGATCCAGCTCTAACTATAAGCTTTATCAAAAAGGAAAGTTTGAAGCCTACTCTTAAAAGTAGAGAGGGTGTCTGCCTCCTGGACCCTCTTGGGGGCAGCAGTCTTAACTGAACACATCACGTGGCTGCCTGTCAGTACTTACTTTCACAGGAAGCCAGAATATTCTAGCATCGCATGGAAAAGCCCCTGCTGATATTTGAACCTCCTGCTCTGTGTGAGGCGTCAGTGTGTCATGGAAAGACATGATGCTGCAGCATCAGTCACTTTGCTTTGTTGACTGCAGAATCTGTTACAGGGTGGACTGAACCATCTGCTATGTTTAGTGGTTGTGAGAGAGGCCTCAACTCAGAGAGACGCCACATTTTACTAAGTGTTCAGAGACGTGTTCATTTATTCAGACAATTAGACTTTAATGGAAGGTGATAACTCTAGTTTCGGTTTATTGTGCATCATATATTTCTGCTGCTATATTCATCTTTAAACATTTAACTTTGGACATCAGAAACAAGTGAAGGGTTCATCACAAAAACATCTTGCTACGTCTTTATTTTTTTTCATCATGTACAAATCTTGCATGAATCCAGGGGATTGTGTAGTTTTTAATAAACATTCACTTTGTTCTTTGATGGAATATCAATCAAACTGGAGTACTTTTGGTGTTTTAAGAAAGCTGTCCTGATTTTTCTAACTCACCTTTCTCTTCTGGAGTACAGCTGTTTACTTGCTCCTTACTTTTTACTGTCTTACTGAGTGCTTTGTTATTTTTCAACAAACACATGATTTCCTTATGTGTGTAAATCAACATGGAGAAACAGTCCGCTCTAGTTCTGATCCTGAAGTGATGAATTAAATCAGGAGTTTTTTCTGTTGAGTTTGTATTATTGAAATTGGAAAGGTCAGCCTAATAATAATAATAATAATAATAATAATAATAATAATAATAATAATAATAATAATAATAATAATAATAATAATAATAATACATTTTATTTAAAGGCGCCTTTCTCGGCACTCAAGGACACCACACAAATATATATATATATATATATATATATATATATATATATATATATATATATATATATATATATATATATAATAAACGCTCTCCTATCGAGATGTAATGATTGCACCTCTACTTTGTATACGGAGAAAGATTTTGTGGGGAAATAATACTCTGTCTTATCTTTAAGAGCTAATTATCATGACTCTTTTTATCTCTTTTACTTCACAGAGCATAACGGGATCGACTTCAGTCGACAGGTGAGTCACAGAATTCTTCACAACTTCACCTCCTGTTTTCAGATTCCAGTAAGTGACGTTGTGATGAATGCAGTATCTGTTGTCAGAATGGTCTGTGCATGTTCAGAGTCAGTCATGTGAATCATCAGTAGGTGAACACGCTTTCATGTTCATGCAAACATGGATACACTTCAGTTCTTCAACTGTAACATAAACATTAGATTAGATTAGATTAGAACTTTTATTTGTCCACAATGTGCCTTCGGCTTCACAGACAAACAGACAATAAAACATTTTTAGACAGGAACAGAGAGAGTGCTTGGGATTCTTCCTAGTGAATAAGGTGCTTCTGCTAATGTTGCATCACCATCTATCTGAATCAGATGACCCACAGCTCCACTACCAGTCAAAAGTCTGGACACACCTTCTCATTCAACGTTTTTTATTTATTTAAATAGTTTTTCAAAATGTAGATTAATACTGAAGACATCGAAACTATGAAAGTAGTTTGGAATTAGGAATAGGAATTATTGAATGAACCAAAAAGTGTTAAACAGAATCTGTTTTAGATTTTAGATTCTGTAAAGTAGCCCCCTTTTTCCTTCATGACAGCTTTGCACACTCTTGATATTCTCTCAGTCTGCTTCATGAAGTGGTCTCCTGGAATGGTTTCTAATGAACATGAGCCTTGTCAAGAGTTCATTTGTAGAATGACTTGCCTTCTTAATGTGTTTGAGACCATCAGTTGTGTTGTTCAGAGGTAGGGTTAGTACACAATGGATAGCCCTATTTGACTACTGTTGTAATCCAGATTATGGTAAAACCAGATTATTTCATAGTTTTGATGTCTTCAGTATTAATCTACAATGTTGAAAATAATTAAAATAAATACAAACCATTGAATGAGAAGGTGTGTCCAAACCTTTGACTGCTAGTGTATATATATTTCTTTAACACAGTCTCAGATCACAACAGGAGTTCTCTCTGTGAGGAAACATCTCTTGTCTGACTTCTTGTTCGCCCAAAATGAGACATGATACTTTTTCAGATTAATGTAGGGAGGAAGTTTAGACCTACACAGCTAAGATGCATTAAAAGAAAGCTTTGCTGAGTATTTACAGGAGAGAGGCTGAATGTGGGACTACAACTATAGCAATGTTTTTAACGGCCTAATGAGCTCTGTGGTCCAGAGGGATATGTTATACCAGGCTTTAGATTCAAAGACAATCCTAGTCCTCCATGTTTGTTTTGGGACTAGTTGATAACAGGAAAAAGATAGATTATCACAAGACTTCATGTTCCCTTTGACAGACTTAATAAAGGAGCTCAGTTGGAATATAAACAGCCCAGAGCCGTGTGAATGGTACTGAACCTTTTCCCAGGACAAAAGGTTCAACCGACTCTGAGACGGCTAACATCCTCAGGATAAACTACCTGCTCTTCCCACAGATGTCAATACTGACTGCCATCTCTATAGAAGCATCTCAAATAGTTAGAAGCTATTTGAATACTTCTCCAAACACTCTTTCTGGCAGGGAAGCACATCTCTTTCAGAGCGCGTGTTTTCAGGAAGTGCTCTGGCTTTCAGGGGTGAGGGGTTGGTGTGTGAGGGGGAGGGATATTTGCATACTGGTAGCCTCAGGGCAGGGAGAGAGTCTATCACTCTTTGTATCAGGTTTAGTGACCAAACTGGTCCTGGAGCAAGAGTCTAAACAAGTCTATGTGTGTGTGTGTGTGTTTGTGTGTACTGCCTCCATACACAACACACCTACAGTCAGACATAGGAACCCATTCACCCCTCAAATCATCTACACTTGTTTATCCAGCTCCACTAAATAAACTGTTTATCATTTTTAAATGTTAACAAGAAACATGCGCTATGGTCATGTACGGTTCTGTTTTCTTAGATTAAGAGAGAGGATATCAACGACTCACCTCATTCAATCTCCACACTGAAGACATGTCCCCTCACACAGAGCTCTTTGATGCCTGGAGGTCAGCTGACTGGGGTGAGACACAGACAAAGACCAGAATCTATTTCATATCTCTGGGTATTTTTCATCTAAGCATATCTAAGTGTACACAAAATGTCCATCATGACTGGATCTCATAGAGGTGCAGTGAAGGAGAAGAAGGAATACAAATGATCTGAAGCTATGATGCCAGTTTCCAGCTTCAAAACTCTTGTTTACATCTTAACACAAACGGTATGCATGTTTTTCTCTCGCCAGTCAGCAGAGGGCCAACAGCAACCATGTGTTCTGATAAACGGAGACAGACTTGATGTGGTGGAACAGTTCAAGTATCTTAGTGTAGAAAGTAACTTGTTAAAACCAAACCAGTCATGAACACATGAATAATCTGTTTCCTCATTTGATGCCTGTTACCGGGGCTTTGGCCTCACCTTCCATCCTGTTTTTATAAAGTCACTGAAGTGTACATTTTATATGTAACATCTGTTAGTAAGTCAGTCCATGTAGTGTCCTGTTAACTGTCTTGTGACATCCTGTCATTTTAAATCTTCTTGTTTTATGTAAGTACCTGCCTTAGGACTACGGATGAAATTTAGCTAATGTGCTAATTCTGGCATATTTACATTGAGGCGAACGTGTTGATTAATGTGTGTTGTCCTAATCAAATAAACTTAAATCAAATTAAATCAAATTAAATAAATTTAAAAAATTAAATTAATTACATTAATTAAATTAAATAAATTCAATAAAAGTAGAGGGGAATGGAAAATGTATCTGCTGCAGTTAAAAGAAACATCAGGAAGCCTGTGTTGGCTTTAAACGTTGCAAGATGGCGTCTGTGGCCCGAGAGCAGGTTCGTCATGTCTGATGAGATAACACTGATGGTCTCATAGTGATGTCATCAGAGTTATCAAAACAAACAACAAATTACTAACAAAAACACGGTAACAACTTGGAGGTGTTGAATTCAAAAGATGAGGGCATTTAACAGGCAGGCCAGGGTCTGATGGGGAAAAACCCCTCTGTGTTGCATTATGGGAAAAGTAGGATGCAGTATTCATAGATTCAGTGACTGAAGGAGGGTTTAATGTCGCTCCTGAGCATGAGTAACTCTGGTCCTAGTTGAAAGATGAGCACAGCTATAAAAAACAACAACACTTAAATAAAATGATTGACTCTGTAAGAAAGTCAAAATATGAATTGAAGAAGGAATAAAAAAATTAAAAAATTAAAAAATTAAAAAATTAAAAAAGAATAAAATAAAATAATAAAATAAAATAAAGATCAAATAAAATAAATAAAATAAATACAGAAGGACATAATAGTTAGAATTACCTTTGTAAAAAGTGCTGGGAATGAAGGAGAAAACACAGTGCATAGTGTACAGATTATTGTTCAGTGATCAGAGGGAGGAGTTGTACAGTCTGATGTCCACAGGAATGAATGACTGTTTAATGGGACTACAAGTTAATTAACTCTTTTAAAAACATGCTTTCACAACAGTGTCACACTAGAAATGAGTACTGCATATTCTGGATCACTACTATCATTATTTTTTTTTATAATAAAGAGGTGCTTTTACTTTACCTGATTTAACCCTTTAATTTAGCTGAGAGATCATTAAAGAACAAATACAGTTTACAATATCATCAATTCAATAACAAAGCAAATGAAGAAACATGAAGGTAAATATTCCGTCTGAAAATTTTTCATCAGCAATAAAACTATTGAAGATATCTGACACATATAAATGTAAGCGATGGAAGAAGTCGATTACTTCAGAACAAGTAGTGCTTGTGTAAATGTGCATTCACAGTATATTCACTTTTGACTCCACTCTGAAGCTTAGTTGTGTTTTTGTGACTTTTTGTGTGCTCTCTGCAGGAGCTCACCTCTCTCCACACCATGCAGCAGCTGGTTCTGATGCCACCGTCTCACCTGTCGTCTCCCTCCCCCTTCCTGCTGTCACAGAGCCCCACCAGCCACCAAGGTCTGAAACATACTGTGAACATTGAAATATTAAATCTACACAGCCGGGAAAAGGCCGGTCTTAAACAGCAAGCTGGAAACATGGCTTATTTTCTGGGATTTAGGCTCTCCTGGAGTACAAAAAATGTAAGAGTGGTCGGTGTGATTTTAAATATGAAAAATAATATTATGTGCCAATGTTAAATGCCAAGTTTAAGCCATGACATAGTTAGCCTAGCATTGCATCAAGACTGCAAGTAGGGGGTTAAACACTTTCTCTTTATCTACATCCCTCTCTGAAATCCTAAAGAGGTTTTAATGTTCATCCTGGCGCTACTCCTTTAAAAAACAACAACAACTCAAACCAGAAAACACAGAACATGTTATTTAAATGGTTCATAAACAGAAATGCAAACACCTAATCTGCTGTTTATCTTTGTAGCTCTCCTGCAGCAGAACCTGCTGTCCCTCCCTAGTCAGAGTCAATCAAGTCTCCTCCAGCATCAGCCTGGACTGGCTCTGACTCCACAGGTAAATCCACAACACCTCCTGTCTTTTCACATACAGCTTAAAGAACCAAGGACATCACAATGTTATCTGACTCTGACTGTCCTTACCAACTTCACTGTTAATTTGTAAAGTACAGCTGTCTATTTGGCAAGCAGACTCTAAAAACCTAAAATAGAGAACCTTTATATCACAAACCAGCAGAAAGACAGAATCAACCACTGACTGATGTCACATAGAGCAAAAGAGATATGGCTTCTTGTGTTGCCAAGTGCTCAAACAAGATAAGATAAGATAAGATAAGATAAGATAAGATAAGATAAGATATTCCTTTATTTGTCCCACAACAGGGAAATTTAAAGTGTTACAGCAGCAAAGTAGACAGTGCAAAACAGTAGAGTAAACAAGAACATACAAAATAGAAAAGATTTGCAATTTAAAAAGTAAATTAGCATATCTTAAGAAAAGTATGTACAGAACTCAATAAGTACCTTTACATATATTTACAAAACCAGGGATACTGTCTGAAATGTGCAGAGGTAACATGGGTGAATAAAAACAACGCATAGAACTCAGAAGCTTTGTAAAAAAATGTATTGCACATGTTAGGAGAGAGATGGAGTGAGATCAAGTAATATTCACTGAACAAGCTTCCCAGTGTTGTTAGGGTCTGCTGCAGGGGGTGTGACGTGTTGTCCATCAGAGAAAACTGAGGTTTAAAGATACAATACTGTACATTCGGGACTTTCTGAGGATGTCCTTTAAAGTGCACATACAGTAAGACCTTATACTGTCAATGGTACCATCTTTGTCTGTGTGTTCATTGTCAGCAAAAACTGAAAGCTCAAGTTAACAGCAGAAATCCAAAATCTTAAAATGTGGCAAGGCAAGGCAAGGCAGCTTTATTTGTGTAGCACATTTCATACATGAGGGCAACTCACTGTGCTTAACATTACAACATTAAAAGCATTGGAAACATTCAAACAAGCATACAAGAGCACAATTACAATGACAAATATAATAAAACATAGAAAAGAAAAGGGAAATTAGAAATACATTAAAACATTTAATTAAAATTTGCATTCAAAGCAAGTTTTAAAAAAAATGTGGCCAAGTAAAGTTGTAAGAACATGTTAGTTTGATTCCAGCATATCTACTTTCAACCTCCTGTGATTGTTCTCTGAGCAGGTTATGAGTCGCTCTGGTCTGGCAGGACCGTCTATGGAGACCCACATGGACATGTCCCACCTGCAGATGCCCAAACTCATGTCAGTCCCACCACAGGAGGAACCCAGTGATCTGGAGGAGCTGGAGCAGTTTGCCAAAGCATTCAAACAAAGACGCATCAAACTGGGGTTCACTCAGGTAATGTCCAGGAACATTTAAACCAGCTTCCTAGCAATATGTTCTTATGCGGACACTTATATTAAAACTAAGTAACTTACATCTAATGAAATATAAATCCTAAGACAACATTCATCTTGGAAACGTTGAGATAAATCTGAGCTGAAGGTCCCTCTCAGAGTGAAGAGTTCAGAGCAGCATGTCTTCTTTATGACAGATATATTGTTCTTATGACGTCTGACACTTTACCATGAGAGAGTTAACATGTTATCTTATCACAGGGAGATGTGGGCCTTGCAATGGGAAAACTGTACGGGAATGACTTCAGCCAGACTACAATCTCTCGCTTTGAGGCTCTCAACCTGAGTTTCAAAAACATGTGCAAGCTCAAACCTCTGCTGGAGAAATGGCTGAGTGACGCAGGTATGTTTATGTTTGTTTATGTTTATTTATTTGCACAGTTGAAAAAATACACACAAACAAGAACAAAGATAAATAATATAGAGTGCAGGAAGAGGCAGAAAACTCAGAGAGCTTATTTGAAGCCTCCACCCAAATAATGTTCGAATATCACAAATTAATTAAAAATACTAAATTGACACATAAAGACAAGAGTTGATGCTAAAAATAAAATAACACAAAAATGTACCAAATTAACAATTAATATAAATACAGTTATTCATAAGTACAAAATCAGAATATGATGTGTATGGACACCTGTCGATGGGTGTGTGGTTGAGCATTATGAGTAAAATGAAATAACAGTGGTCAAAGTTTTTTCGAGCATCTTTTATAACATTTAAAACAGTTTTTCGCCACTTTGGGATAAATACTCCAGAATTTGCTGCCCCTGAAACATATCGAGAATTGACTTCTACAAGTAAAACATTCAGGAGGATGAAGAAAGTAAGTTTGACCAGTTGAGTAAGAGTGGACCTGTGAATTTAATTTGAAGTAAGACTTGAAGTGATCAGGGATATTCCCTTCACGTTGTATTTTATACCAAAGAAAACACATATTTGAGAGACATTGATGTTGTAAATATTAAGAAACTGGAGTTTCTGAAACAAAGGAGCAGATGAGACGTGTGGCTTCCATTGAGTTTCCATCCTAACAAAACGTTTCTGAAGGAGCAACATTTTATGGAGAGTCGTAGGAAATGCCCAAACTGTATTACAAAATGAAAGATATGGATAAATGAGGCTGTAATAAAGAGTGAGAAGACAATTGGTGATAACATGATGACTAATCCTTCTTATAATACAGAGAGATTTATTCGTTTTTCTGCTAACCCAATCGATTTGTTCTTTCCAACTCAGATTCTCACTAACAAAAACTCCAAGGAATGTAGTTGCTGATACCTGAGGCATCTCAACAGAGTCAATATGAATTTTAGACAAATCCTTAGGTTTTTTTTACCACTAAAAATGATAAAATTAGATTTTTTTTAATATTCAAAGATATTTTATTTAACCTAAACCAGTTTACAGATAACCCAATATAAGCATTCCTCATCAACAAATTAAAATGTAAGGTAATAACAAGGGTTTCATTTTTTTTTACCATTCCACTGATACGTCTGCTTTTAAGTGCAAAGGGGGGAAAAAGCTGAAAGCATATTAAAGAAAATGAACATTTGGGATAAAATATAAATTCAGACATTTCTTGACTTTCATTAATTGTAATAACTGTGAGTGTCTTAGTAGTTACAGTTTAATTATCAAGGTGTATTTGTATCAAACATTTCTTCCTTGTACTGCTGCCATCAGTGTTCTGATCCATAATAGCTGTATGTATGCCGTCCTCTTAAAGTCAGGGCTTTAATGTGAATGTGACTTGCTGTCAGAAACAGTAATTAATGTCCAGATTTGTCTTTGCATTAGAAAACTCGCCCTCTGACTCGATGAGCAGCAGCACCTCCCTGCCTCCTCTGATAGAGGGCTACGGACGCAAACGGAAAAAGAGAACGAGCATTGAAACCAACATCAAGATGACTTTGGAGAAGCGTTTCCATGACGTGAGTTAACCTGTTCTCTGTACAGCAGTGAGATTTGTCTGTTTAATTATAGAGTTTACTACAGAATAGAAGTTAGCAGAATAAAGTCAAACATGTTCTGCTCACATCCATCCACCTGTCTGCACCTGTCTGTACCTCTGTCCCAACACTCTTTTTATATTGCTGCTTACTGGTGGTTTAGCTAAATTCTAACAACCTGCAAATTATTCCCATCAGCCTCTGCAGGATTTTATGATTATTGCTAACTAACTAACTAATAGAAGCAATTAGCATGACAACAAGGTAAACTAAGATGAGAGCTGCTAGAAATCTTACCAGCTGAAATCCAATATTAAAGATGTTGTCTTCAGGGGGTCAGCCCTATGTTCCCACAGCCCACTGGTCCCACAGCCCAATGGTCCCACAGCCCAATGGTCCCCCATTTCTAGGACATTTTCAAAATTAGGTCTTGTGTTCCTACATGTTCCTTCAATTCAAGCTCTCTCCTCCCACAAGATGTTTTGGAAGCACTTTATAGTAAATGAATGAATGAATGAATGAATGAGTCATTATATTTCGATCAGCAGCAGCAGAAATCATCACAATCACAATTATTACAGAAAAAATAAAATAGGCTGATCTAAAAGGGTTTCAACTGAAGCAGAGTTTATAGATGCCGAACCCTTGTTTTCATATTCATAAGTCACACAAACAAAACCAGAGAAGTACAAATAGGCATACAGTATATACATGTGATACAATCACATGCTAAATATATGCATATACAGACATATACAAACATACATATTTACATACATACACACACATGCATATGTTCCTGCAAACATATGTACATACATAATGTATCTACGTAACTTATGTGTCTACGCGTCAGAGTCCAGTCCCACCCTGTCGGGGTTCTTTTTCCCATAACAACCTGCTAACCATACATTATCACGCTTATTACCCGGCTATTAATTTTAAATACAAACATGTTGTTAAAAACATTGACTAAAGATGATTTTATTGATTTAAATGATTTATGTTTACCGTTTTTAAAAATAGTCCCAGTGATTCCTCGTCAGTGATGGTTCCATGGTGATGGATTCTTCTCTGCCTGTTGTGGTGGATTGAACATGAAACTGTCCTCATTCAGCTCTCCTTCTTCTCTGAGCTCTGTGGTTCACACACCTTTAAAAAGAAACTAATGTCACAACTTTGAACCCTGCTGCTATCATCACCACCGCTCATGGTTTAACTTTCTTTGGAGAGATCGCTAACCTAAAGTTTCTCTCACCTGCTCCACTCCTTCATCATATTGATGGACAGGATCCAATATGGAAACGTCTGTAGCCTGCTGATTTAGCATGCTAACCGAAGCTAACGTTTTAACCTCACCTTACGGTCTATGGTGTCAACAAGCAGAAGCTAAATGTGTCTGAACTCTTCTCTGTGGATGATTTGACATGACGTGTCAATCAATCAATCAATCAATCAATCAATCAATCTTTATTTGTATAGCGCCAAATCACAACAAACGTTATCTCAACACGCTTTTACAAACATAGGAGGTCTAGGCCACTCTATGTCAATATATATTTAATCTATCAGAATATATATCTAAAAAATGAAATGTTCATCAGAGACGACAGATTGGCCATAATTCTCCTGTCAGCCACCACCTCCACAGGGTCCAGGACTGAGCTGGCCTTCTTCACCAGTTAGTTCAGTCTTGCTCTCCTGTATCCTGTCCGCCCACAGCAGGTGAAATCCTTCCAATATGGCGTTTGTGTCCGGTGTTAGCTCTGTTAGCATGATGCTACTCTGGTGCTGTGTTAGCTCGTCCACCTTATCGTAGATAGATCTTACATTCCCCATAACGTAGGGTGGAAGGACAGATCCATGTCGTCTTTTCTTAGCTTGCACCTCAGTCCCAGCACGTCATCCTTGCCTCCTTCTCCTCAGCTCACAGGGAACATCGGGCCTAGTATCGTTTAGCATCAACATGCTACGGGCAGCTAACAGCTGATCTCGTATGTGATCAGTTTGTCTCTGGTGTTGCTCATGTTAGTGAAAGTTAATAACCGCTATCAAGGGGTTTTGAAAAATCTGAATCAAGCTTCTTACACAGCCGGAAAATCAGTAAGAAAGACGGGTAATAATGTTTTATATTTTTCAAATATATTATTTTTACATTTTGGAAAAAAACTTAGAAATGTTGGAAAATAGGGCTGTGGGAACATGTGGGAACATAGGGCTGTGGGAACGTAGAGCTGTGGGAACATAGGGCTGTGGGACCATAGGGCTGTGGGAACATAGGGCTGTGGGACCATAGGGCTGTGGGACCATAGGGCTGTGGGAACATAGGGCTGTGGGAATGTAGGGCTGTGGGAATGTAGGGCTGTGGGAACATAGGGCTGTGGGACCATAGGGCTGTGGGACCATAGGGCTGTGGGAACATAGGGCTGTGGGAACATGTGGGAACATAGGGCTGTGGGAACATAGGGCTGTGGGAACATGTGGGAACATAGGGCTGTGGGAACATAGGGCTGTGGGACCATAGTGCTGTGGGAACATAGGGCTGTGGGAACATAGGGCTGTGGGAACATGTGGGAACATAGGGCTGTGGGAACATAGGGCTGTGGGACCATAGTGCTGTGGGAACATAGGGCTGTGGGAACATAGGGCTGTGGGAACATAGGGCTGTGGGAACATAAGGCTGTGGGAACATGTGGGAACATAGGGCTGTGGGAACATAGGGCTGTGGGAACATAAGGCTGTGGGAACATGTGGGAACATAGGGCTGTGGGACCATAGGGCTGTGGGAACATAGGGCTGTGGGAACATGTGGGAACATAGGGCTGTGGGAACATAGGGCTGTGGGACCATAGTGCTGCGGGAACATAGGGCTGTGGGAACATAGGGCTGTGGGAACATGTGGGAACATAGGGCTGTGGGAACATAGGGCTGTGGGACCATAGTGCTGCGGGAACATAGGGCTGTGGGAACATAGGGCTGTGGGAACATGTGGGAACATAGGGCTGTGGGAACATAGGGCTGTGGGACCATAGTGCTGCGGGAACATAGGGCTGTGGGAACATCGGCTGTGGGAACATTGGGTTGTGGGACCATAGGGCTGTGGGAACATCGGCTGTGGGAACATCGGCTGTGGGAACATCGGCTGTGGGAACATAGGCACGCTCCCATCTGTGGATATTAGCATCAGCTGCTGTGCTGCTAGCTAGCATGGCTGAAGTGAAACTCAATGTGGCCATTGAGTGACCACAAATATCAAAGCAGAGTTAAAAGTGTCCAGATACTGGCTTTTAATGCTTCAACAGAACAGCTGTATGTATTATAGTTACATTATGAAGGTTAAAAAGTCATGTCATGGATGAATCTCATAGATACCTCCGTGGTTGCTGAGCAGTCATCAGCTCATAGATGTCCCATGCAGCATTTAAAATATAAAATCATGAATACTTCTGTTTTTCAGAACCCCAAGCCCAACTCAGAGGAGATAACTCTGATCTCAGAGCAGCTGTCCATGGAGAAGGAAGTGGTCCGGGTTTGGTTTTGTAACCGGCGTCAGAAGGAGAAGAGGATCTACTGCCCGGTGTCGAGCTTATCGGTGAAGTCACACAGCTATAACTCCAGAATGGTTAGCTGTCCAAACGATCAATCTCATTAATGTAGAGACATGTAGGATAGGAAATATGATAAAAGGGAGTACGGTGTATAAAACCTAATGAGCTGTCAATAAAAGATAGGCCAGAGTTCTAAGAGGAATGGTGATGGTTGCATGCACACAGTCACAAGCACAGAAGAAAAAGGTTTTCTTTCTTTTCTTTTGCTGCAAGAATAAATTGCATTAATATTTGACAGTTTGTGACAAACATGACACAAACCAGAAATATATATGCAGACAAGAGAAAAAAAAGAAAGAAAAAAAGAGAAGAGAAAAAGAAAAAAGAGAGAGAGAAAAAAATAAAAGAATAAAAAAAATAAAAAATAAAAATAAAAATAAATAATAAATAAATAAATAAAAAATAAAACCTAATGAGCATACCACCAAGCTGGGGTCTGGAGTGGTTAGCCTAGCTTAGAATAGAGACTGTCAGCAGTGGGAAAGCGCTAACATGGCTCTTTACAAAGTTTACCTCAATACCTCCAGTACACATCTGAATATCTTCAATGGACCAATAGTTTAAAAATGTTTGGGGCTAAACAACGATTTATCTAGGGCTCAGAGCATCTCTGACTTTAAAGAAATTGTCCAAAAGGTCTGTAAAAAGGTTTTGGTATTATTCTTTGGTAGGTACCGAACCATTTCCATCACATTATTCTTTCCTGCAGAGATGGACTGATTGTTAACGGATACTTTTTGATGTCAAATCTAACAAACAAAAGGAACTTTCACTGCTGGTTTGGACAAACAGTTTTCCTTTGAGCTCATGGTTATTCAAGTGCAGATGAGATAATCTCCTGTGGGTGATGATATGTTAAATATGGAGATCATTGGTTAAAAATAAATGACTATTAAAGTACTGTTTTTAAGTTTTGTTGTCCATTCTCAAACTTTTCCAGGCTTCATCATCCAGACCCTACAGCCCCCTGGCTTCAGGTGGAGGCAAGTACTGTTTTCACTGATTCACTCTAACGATACATAGACTAAGGTTGACTTACACTCAAGGTAACTCTATGAAATAGTATCGTATGTTACAATAAGTTACGATACGATGCATCTTTATTGTCCCATTTTAGGGATTTGTGTTAGACTCTGCACATTTGGCTTTTAGGTTTATTCCTTACTTTAGTATTTGAAAACATGAGAGTGATTCATTTATTTGACTTTATCTGGGTCTCTGCCTGTTTGTGCATTTTCAGTGAAATTTTGACCTTTTCTTTGCAGTTTCATCAAATTCCTCTCCAAACAGCTTAAGTCGTGAAGCTTCTCCCAACAGTCTGTCCGCAGCCGCCGTCTCTTTATCGTCTCAGGTCAACGCGGCTTCATACAGCTCACCAGGGTAAGAACATCCACAGTAACAGCTTACCGTAAACACGTTTAAAGCTATCAGGATGTGGAAGCTCTGAGCCGTGGGAAAAAGATTTCACTGTTTTATTTGCTGTAAATAAGTTCGCTTCAGATGCTTTCCTCATCTCCACTGTTTTTTATGTTAAGGTAAGCAGCAGTGAACTTCTTACTAGCTAATACAGTAACTTCATACTAATTTCATAGTGGCATTGGTTCTCCAATCTAACCCCCAAAATCCACAGGATGCACTGCGTTATGTCTGCACCGCGCACAGCACAGCGGTTACGTTCCCATTACATTCCGATACGCCCAGCATGTGTCAATCTGCACAGAAAAGAACGACCTGGACAGGAAGTCAGGCACAAGGATTGCATGCAACATCCGCCAATTTCAAAATAAAACATCAAGTACGTACTCCCAATCGTTTAAAGATCGTATAGATCAGAAATACTCATCGGTTAGGGGGCGTGTCCACTGCCTGTGTTTTTGGTGCTGGCAGAGCCGGTTTTCTATACAAACTCAATGTGATTCAGCATTTTCAATGCTCAGCACCCTCAGCACAAAAACGCTCTCAGTGTCAGCTGATTTATGCCGCAGCGCTCTGAGCACTCTCAATTGACAATAGTTCAACTTTTGGAACATCGCACTCATCAATGTCACTTCTTGATCACCGACCAATCAGAATGAAGAAGGGGTGAGAGTACTGCAATCATCTTTGTCAACACAATGGCAGATGTCTGTGCAGAGGAGAAAAGTCATTACATTTGTCCAGATATAGTTTCCTGGTTTAGAGCTGCTGATGCTCTGACACCATCTCTATCAATATATTTAAAATTTCATGTTAAAATGCCGTTGAATGAAAGCATGTATGAAGCATACAGAGCATTTTAAAACAGACTTTTTTTGGACTTTCGTTACCTAGTAATAGTAAACGCTGGTGATAAGCTCTCTGAAACTGAGGTTATGGGTGCTCACAGTGCAAAAAACGGCGGCAGTGGACACGCCCCCTTATGGATGTAAGCTACAAAGCCACATATCAGTAATCCATGTCAACTACAACAGGACATTGAGATGATCCCTGTGTCAGAAGGTAACAGGACTTTAAGATGATCACTGTGTCAGAAGGTAACAGGACTTTAAGATGATCACTGTGTCAGAAGGTAACAGGACTTTAAGATGATCACTGTGTCAGAAGGTAACAGGACTTTAAGATGATCACTGTGTCAGAAGGTAACAGGACTTTAAGATGATCACTGTGTCAGAAGGTAACAGGACTTTAAGATGATCACTGTGTCAGAAGGTAACAGGACTTTAAGATGATCACTGTGTCAGAAGGTAACAGGACTTTAAGATGATCAGTGTGTCAGAAGGTAACAGGACTTTAAGATGATCACTGTGTCAGAAGGTAACAGGACTTTAAGATGATCACTGTGTCAGAAGGTAACAGGACTTTAAGATGATCACTGTGTCAGAAGGTAACAGGACTTTAAGCACATGATTAAAGCACAAAAGTAATGGAATACTATCCAAATGATTCAACCACAGAAAGGCTCTGTGGCCTGTTGTTTGCATGTAGTTCTCTCTATGCTGGACCCAGCTGATCCTGCCTGCCCTGAGCTGGTGCTACATTCCAACACGCGTCCTGTGGACCAGGGCGCAAGCCGTGACGCTGACGGAACGCGGTGCACACGGATCCTGTGGATTTTCGGGGTTATGCTAGACAAGAGATCTTTATTCTTTATTCAGATCCCCATTAGCTTCCACAAAGTGGTCACTAGTCTTTCTAGGGTCCACACATAACAACAATAAAAAACAGTAATTTAAGGCCTCACAATTCAAAACATTGTAAAAAGATATAATAAAATATTACTGAACATGAAACAAAATAACCTAAAAAGAGAAATAGAAAAGAATACAAAAGAATTCAAAAACAGTCAGAAGATCACAACAGATAATAATGGAATCTACTTAAAGCTTAAAACAAATCTTTTGATGACTTTTTTAAAAGACATTTTGTCCTTGAGTTTTCTGTTTGCGATGGGAACATAGACTGTAAAAATAACGGATGAGGTATTCGTGACATCAGCCATCTGTTTCTGAAGTGCTGTTTTGGGGCCAATTATCAGTGGCAGCCATATTGGAAATGTTGAACTCAACATAACTGCTGTCGAGCGATTGTGAGGTAAAGAGGCGGGCTTTGAGCCTCCTAGCTAACAGCTACAGTGTTCCCACCTGTCAATCAAGTCAACTGTGCCTCTCGGAATGGAAAACTCGTAATCTTAATATCTTTGAAATTACCGCACTATGAAAAAATCTCACCCCCTGTACAGTGTGTGCTGATCAAGGACTGAGCTATCCAGACTACACTCGTCTTTTGAACCAGGCTGTAAACATGTTTACTTCTGCTGTAAAGATTGGCTTATTTGAATTGGTGTCTATGAGGTTTCCAATACTTCTGGAGCCAGCCTTAAGAGGATGAACTGCAGTTTTTAGCACTTCCACATTGGACTCATATTTTTAGACCGAAGGCTGCTGCTTGGATGGGAAGCATAATCCAGGCAGTAAAACCACTATATAATACAGTTTGCATCAAGGAATTTGTCCTTGGGCTTGGTAAGGCCAGGTGCTCCGAACTTACTTGACACATAGTATGCTTGCGGCACAAACCTATGTACACCAGAGATCTGATAATTCTATTTACAGAAACTGTGGACCACTTCTTTGTTTATGAAACTATCCTGCTTTCATACCCACGTTTTCTTTCTCTTATATTGTCTCTCTTTCTGTTTTTTCAGGTCTTGGTACCGCGCATGGACTCCAGCCACCTATCATCACTGAAAAACACGAACTGTATCATATAAGGATTTTTTTTGTGTGCGTGAGAAGGATTTAATCTTTAACAAGATACAACGGAGTATCGCAATGTCCCTGTTGTGAACAGGGTTCCTACTACATGCTCAAAACCATAGAAGGAAACAGAACAGCAGCACACAACACACTGCTGTAAACAAACACTCTCGTGCACAAGTCCAAACAGCCCCCAGCTGTTTGATCTGTGCTCATGTGACTCTTTACACTAAACATGCTAAACAGATAGAAAAGCACACAGATGACAGTTTAACTCTGGTGGGAATTTGACATGACTCAGGTAATCTGTCTTAATGTTTCAAGCAGTTCTTTACACAAAGTTTATGCTGCACCTCAATGTTCTTGTTCATAGCTGTTATGTGTATTGATAATCAAATAGTTAGAGTTGTGTGTCGTGAATTTGCTGCGATCTTTAATTATGTACTGCTAGCCTGTATAAATAAATAAGCAGTCAAAACAGAGGGACTTACATCTTACATCCTTTGCTGGTGCAAGTTGCACCTTTCATTGAAATCTTGTATCAGCGAACAGAACAGGTTTGGATTTGGTTATTTATTTTTCTATCTGTAGATCTGTTTTATTAAAACGTGGGTTATGTCACTGCAGCTTCATTTGATTCATTAAGATATTTGTGTACCTGCGGCTGTGGCTCAGTGGGTAGAGTGGGTCGTCTCTCAATCTGAAGGTTGGCGGTTCAATCCCAGCTCCTGCAATCACTGAAGTGTTCTTTGGCAAGACACTGAACCCCAAACTGCTCCCACTGTTGTTCAGTGGTGTGTGAATGTGTATGAATGAGATCAACACTGATGGTCCCTTACTGTAGCAGCCTCTACCATCAGTGAGTGAATTGTGGTGTGAATGGCTGAATGTGACGAGTAGTGTATGTCAAGTCAAATGTATTTATAAGGCACACTTTAAAACACAGCAGAAGCTGACCAAAGGGCTGTACAATGCATGAAAAATCAAAAATAGAATAAAAAAAAACAATGTGAGACCAAACCAAACAATTATTGAAAAAGAGACAAAAGAAGAGAACACAGCATTGAGAGTGTAAACCTATTCAGGGCGAGAGGACTCAAATGCTAAAATATAGAAGCTAAATTTGAGGCGAGCCTTAACAGAGTCAACAGAGGAGGCAGCCCTGATTGAGGAGGGGATTCTGTTCCAAAGACGCGGGGCCTTTACACTTAAATTGCGGTCGCCCTTCAGTTTATATTTTGACTGGAGAACTGCCAGGAGACCCGTGTCAGAAGACCTCAGAGGCCTGGAGGTTTTGTAAGGGCTCAGGAGGTCAGTTATATAGGGTGGGGCCATTCAGAGCTTTAAAGACAAACAGCAAAACCTTCAAATCAATTCTGAAGCAAATTGGAAGCCAGTGGAGGGAAGCCAAGGCGGGGCTGATGTAAAAGAGCTTTGAGAGCTCAGAAAGAAAAGAGATATAGAAGTCCATTTTACCAATTGCCCCCCAAAGTACCACAATATTGAAAAGCTGGAAACAACCTGGACATACCAGCACAGAAACAGGCTGTTAAAATGTCATTGTCTGTTATCTTTGAATTATGTGACATAAATGTAACTGACATCTTCTTATGACATCTGTCTTGATGAAGCAAGCTATGTTTGTTAATTGATGTTCAACTTTTACAAAATAATGATTAAGCCTGTTTTTCATTTTTACATTGAACTTGTCAAGTTAGTCACGGCTGTAGGATTTCAAATCCAGCTTACAGATGCTTGAAAGAGTAGTTGTCCCACTTCACTCCCAAAGAGCTTAGTATTTACAGTGTAATCTTTATTGCTGCTCTTTTTTTTTTTTTTTTTTTTTCCCTCTTGTCTGCATATATATTTCTGGTTTGTGTCATGTTTGTCACAAACTGTCAAATATTAATGCAATTTATTCTTGCAGCAAAAGAAAAGAAAGAGAACCTTTTTCTTCTGTG
The DNA here is from genome assembly GCF_009762535.1 of Notolabrus celidotus. NCBI lineage: Eukaryota > Metazoa > Chordata > Actinopteri > Labriformes > Labridae > Notolabrus > Notolabrus celidotus. Next base: position 38,156,026 of record NC_048276.1, on the reverse strand, counting down.
CTTGTGACTGTGTGCATGCAACCATCACCATCCCTCTTAGAACTCTGGCCTATCTTTTATTGGCAGCTAATATCATGTCCTGTAAAAGAGGGCGTGCACACCTAGGTGGGCCAAAAAAAAAAAATAATAAGAGAAAGTGAAAGAAAGATTACATAAGGATATACAAAGGGACAGGGAGAGAGAAGGAGAGAGAGACCTAACACACTTAGATGGAGAGGGACCATCTCACCATGATGTCAAAAAAAAACTCTGTGTGGTGATACTAATGATTAAGCAACCCTTAGTGTCCACAATCATTACTGAAGCTTGGGTCGCAGAGGGTTGCCGCCGTGCTGTGTTCTATTTGTGTAACAAGACCACCACTGGTGCAGATGAAACCACTTGGGTCAGATCAGCCGAGCGGTACGGCCCGGCACCCGGGCCGCGAGAGCAGTCAGACCGAAGGACCCAACCCGCCGCGGGAGACCCAGGCCAGGGGACAAGCCAAGGACCCAGACCGGAAGCAAGCAGGTACCGCCGGAGCACCCAGGGCGACCCCCAGGTCACCCAGTAGGAGGAAAGGGGGGCGAGGGGGGAGAGATCCCGCAGCCCCCCCAAGGGACACCCCCACAACACCGCCCCCACAGCCCCCCAAGACGGAGCCAAAGGAGCCACCAGGGCCGAGGGGGCCCGGCACCAGGAGCAGACAGCCAGGCAGACGGCCAGGACCAGGACCAGAGCCGACCAACCGGCGCGCTGGAGCGGGGGGAGGGCTGAGGCGGCAGGGCCAATCCCCCCTGCCCCCCCCAGACGGCCCGACCACTCCCCCCAGCCACGCCTCCCACCTACGCCCTGCGACTGATGGACCAGGCCGCAGGGGCATGGAGGGACACCCCAATGGCTTCCGTAGTATCACCCCCCCAGCTGCGCACCACCCCACCCCCCAAGAGGACCGCGAGGGAACCCCGGGAAACCCGGCCCCGAGGGCAGCCGCGGACCAGGCCCCCACAGGGGAGGGGGCAGCAGGGGGACGGAGGGTGACAGGGACACCAGCCACCCACCCAGCCCCGATGGACCCCCAACGAGTAGGGCCGAGCCAAACACTAAGGCCCCGCCAAACCTGAACTGTGTGTGTGTGATATGATTTGAATTTTGTTTTGTTTGTTTTTTTGTTGTATGTATGGTTGCTAGTGAGGTGGATTAAAATAGGGGGGGCAGGAAGGGAGGCGGGAGAGAGGGGGGAGAGCCGTAGTGCACTACTGCATCACAAGCGGCCCCCCCCCCCCCCCCCCCGTATAAAACCCGCCCCCCCGCCCCTATATCTTTACCTATATCAGTATCTAGTGAGGTGCATTAAAATAGCTTTATTGCTGCTCTTAAAGCTCCTGTGAGGAACTTTAGGTTAGTGTTGTCTGTGGACAAAGCAGTACCTCTCATCTCTTTGCTAGTGTGCGCCTGTAAATGAATGAGTAGTATATTAAGGCCCCCTAGGGTACCAAACGTGTACATGCGTGTTTTTCCTTTTCAACATATCAGTTAGTTTAATGGCTAATGGTATGAAGTTTTGTCGGGATTTTTTATTTATTTGATATTTTTGAATTCCATTGTCCCCTCTTCTGCAAGGTGTACAGAATAGAAGATCTGACCATTCCAGACACCCTTTAACCTCGAGCCCGTTTAGGACAAATTACCTCCAATTATAAAAACATTTTTGGAGAAACTGTAATCCTGACATGTTATAGTGCTTTTCCCATGAATACCTAATGAATCTAAGCCTCTCCCTTCAAAATAAAGGGAAAACAGGTTTTAGGTGTAATGACCCCCCTAAACCACCAGAGGTCATCAGATAAATCAATCTGTCTGTCAATAAAGCAGCTTTATACCACAAAAATGGTCTTGGTGTGTGTGTTGGGATTGACGTATAAGAGTGGTGTGAGTGAGATTGAGAGTGTATTTTGTGCATGTCTATGTGTGTGTGTGTGAGAACGATGAAGCTGTCATGCAGCCTTCTGAAGAGGATGAGATGGATAGCAGGGTTTCTGCAGCCTGGAGGAGGAAGAGGAGGGGGAGGAAGAGAGAATGGAGGCTGACACCTCTCCATGGGTCTCTAAAACTGGAAAAATCCTGTGGTCTCCACCCCATGAAGCCGTGCTGCCATTCTTTCCCCTTCCCATCTTGACCCCAGGGCTGCCTCAGTATGCAATTGCCAGGATCAGCAGCCCTGTGAGTGCTTTTGACCTCTTTTTCCAAGATGAGATCCTGCAGCTGACCCTGCATTTTACAAACCTGCAGGGGGAGGGTCAGTGAATGAATGGAGGGAGCTGAGTGTGGAGGAGCTGCGGGCCTATCTGGGACTGCTGATCCTGGTAGGCATGTTCAGAAAAAGTGTACGTTTTTTAAATAATCTCTCATTGCTCCAAAAATAATAATGCATCAAAATCAATGTTGTTATCAATTATTGACCTAGTCAAGGCTGTAAGAACCTCATCCCAAGTATTCCACTAAGCACCTTATTTTTGAAAATATTGCATATCTTGTGTTTTTCCGATTGAAAAAAACAGGATTTTTATGACATAAAGGGCATAAAAACCTAAAAAATATTTTTAAAATATACAAAATGTTATATCTATTTTTAGCTCTGAATTTGTAGAAAAGGTTTGATGCATTTAAAAGTTTTTTTTTTTGTTTTTTTTTTTTACATATATTTCATTTTAATGACACTTTTATGAGAGGGCCCGTTTGGGTACCTGAGGTTAAAGGGTGTAAGTCATTTTAGGCTGCCTCGAGGGTTTTAAAAAGTCAAATGTATCATCCATTGGGAAGCCATCAAAACTGTGATATTAAAAAGGCTGTTTCAACAACATGCTGTTCATCACTTCACCTGACTCCTACCAGGCGGCAGTGCTTTCAGAAATAACCAACCTCCATGCTGATGCTTTTGTTTTCTTCTACAGCTCATAAGGAGGTATCAGAAGTCAATGAAGCCTGTTTCAGTGCAAGCTACAAACTCCTCACCAGGGTTCTGTGGGGGATAGGAAGGGAGGTGGGTGACAGAGCCTGCATTGCCTACATAATAATGCCTCTAACATTAATCTCCACGAATGTCTGTTTCTGTGTGACAGTCTCAATCTGTGAGGACGTGGATGACAGTGCTGTGAGTAAAGCTACAGAAATAGTTGAATGAAGAGTGGAAGAAGAGAGCTAGAGAGATGTAACCTGATCAAACATAAAACAACAGGAGAGCTGGTACTGTCAGAATATCACAGATCATCACCAGTTTTCAGATTTCCTGCCCACCTCTACCTGCTGATGCTTTGGTCAGCATGCTCCCTTGTCTCCTGATGATTCAATGTCAGAAGACTTTTCTTTGTTAAGTGACCCCTTTTTTAAAATTCCTTTTGTGTACCTATTGAACATTTCATATATTTCACTGTTTTTGCAGCAGTAAAAAGCCTGTATATGTTGTCACAGCAGGCCTTTTTCATGTAAATGAAGTTTTTACTGATGTAATTAAAGCTTCTATAGTGAAGGTTAGAGGTTAAATCAGTGTCATTTGATCCTCTCAGGGAATCCTTTGTCTTTTACTAACTGAAAGGAACCTTCAATAAACCCTATTTACTGTCATCAAACTAAAAATGGCTGAGTAATTCATGTTGGATGTTTGATAAATGTTGTTTCACAGCCTACGTGAGGAGGTATATTGACATAGGTTTTCAAACAGACGTCTTTCTGCTTGCTATTTCATGAACGTTTATTTTTACAGGATGCTTCTCAAATAAACTTGATATTCTGATGTTATTTCTTTAAGTCTGGCAGTGCAACTATATGTTCATGTTGGACCAAGGTTCCATACTCGGTCCAATCCTCTTCTTGATTTACTTGCTTCGTCTAGGACATATTAAAACACAACATTTCTTAACCTCAACAAGCTAACCCACCTCAAAAACTGTCTTCTAGACATTAAATCATGGATGGCTGCTAACTTCCTTCAACTCAATGACAACAAAACAGAAGTCATTTAATTAGGACCACCACATCTGATCAATAGCATTTCTCCTCATCTTGACTCACTGCCCCCCTCCATATAACCTTACGCAAAAAAACCATGGAGTCAAATCAGGTAGTAAAAATAAGTGTCATGCAGCTCCACACCATCTCCAAACTCCAATCAGTTTTAAGAACTTCAAACCTGGAAAAAGTCTTCCACGATGACCGCGGACCTGTCACAAAAAAATTATGCACAAAGTGAAAATTTTGCTAAATTAACATTAATAATAACAACAGTAATGACAAGAGATACAATTAACAGTGCAGTGAGTATCTGAGCCAGTGTGGTTAGGGACAGTTAAAAGCTAATGAATAAAAGTGAGTTGAAGACGACTTTTAAAAGTCTCGACAGAGGGAGAACCCGATGGTGGGGGGAAGAGAATTCCACAGTTTTGGGGCACAGATAGAGAAGGCGCTGTCCCACTATCTCTTTGTCCTTGCTGTTTGGACAAACAGGAAGTTTTGGTGAGATGATCTGAGTGCTCTGACAGAGTGATACGGAGACAGGAGTTCTAAGATGTAAGAGGGGGCCAAACCATGAAGTGCTTTATATACAAACAGAAGGATTTTAAAATGAATTCTGTAGATGACCAGAAGCCAGTGTAGGGAGGCAAGAACTGGTGTTATGTGGTCTCTCTTTTTTGACCTTGTCAGGATCCTAGCTGCTGCATTTTGGACGATTTGAAGGCGGGATAATGAAGACTGGGAGATACCAAAGTACAAGGAGTTACAGTAATCAATGAGTTGTCCAATCAATTCCAATTGTTCCAAATAACGTCTGCAGTCATTTACAGGTGAAGATACACTACACTGTGTTAGTATTATCTGTTGTTGGTTGTTGGGCTTGATTGTCATTGTTTTGGATTGTTGCAACAATAATAGAAGTACATCTGTATAGAGCTATCATATTTGTCTGATACCCGTTGATAAGAGTATTAAACACTTGAAAAAAATATCCCTTTAAGGTATATTTATTTGTAATTATCTAACTAACTACGGAGAATCAGGAGATTCTTCTTCATCCTCTTCTTCTATCCTTTACTGGTGGTTGGAAAACAGCTTCTTGGTGCATTACCGCCACCTACTGGACTTTAGGAAAACTACAGTGCAGCATATTTATGGTGTTCTCTAAAAGTGCTCTTTTCACTCTAAACCCCGCTCTAGGACCCAGTTGTCTAGGCCTGTTCTAGTCCTTCCTTCAATGTAAGGTCCAACTCCTCTCCAGTAACATCATCAATACTCAGGAACCATTTTGCAGCATCTAGTACCATTTTAATGATCTCAGACGTCCCTTTAATGTCTGCTGCACAGTTAATGACCATTGATATGAAGGCTTAAAGGTAGGACATTCCCCTCTCTGCTCTGATTTTATTCACCTTTCCTTCGTGAATCCTTTTCGGACACTGGGCAGACCCTGCAAAGTGTTTCCCTTAAAGTGTGCATCCTGTAAACTTCTCTCAGTGTTGTCTCTCTCTGTGTGCTTATAGTTTCTGCGTTCTCACTCCTCAACATGAAAGTTGGATTGTTCATTTTGTAGCCACATGGGGTTTGTTGTGGGATATATCATCATGAAGGATGCTATCTGCAGACTTAAAGTCTAACACTCAGAGAAAGCTGTTGGTTTTAAAAACTCCACCAGTGTGAATGACGGCTGCATTGTGTGTTTCTCCATCTATCCTGCATTGTTAAAGAGTCACAGGAGCACAGATCAAACAGCTCGGGGCTTGTAGGACTTGTGCATGAGCCTGGCTGATGAGCAGTGTGTTGCAGTTGTCTCCTTTATTTACCTGGGTGGTTATTTGATTTTCTGTTGAGTTAGATGTGAGTATCGATAGAACTCTCATATATGTATAAAGTTTCTGCATCAGCTATAAGATAGTTTGCATACAACCTCCCATAAAACCACCAGTTGTTGTTTCACACTGGTTTTTGTTTAGTTAAATATGACAGACCAGCTGCAGGATGTTTACTCACACTCTGGAAACGTCTCAAACCGAGCTCTGAGTGATTCTGTTTTGAACAAAGGTTCATCGACATGAAGTCTTCCCTGGCTCCTGGCGTACGGCTTATTACGAGCGTGTCTCGAGATGCTTGGTAAGTTTATTGATTATTACATATTCATCTCCAAACAGCTGTGAGCACTGAGTGTGTGGTGGGGCAGGTACACCCAGTGGGTCCATTATAGTGTAGCAGCTACAGGTAGAGGAACCAAACAGTCTAACACTATTCCTCACTTATGTAGATATAACATCAGGTTCTAATCCCACTTCACACAGTGTCCAATGTTCTTCTAGAGAGGAATCATGAGACACATCCAGCACTGACTGATTTACCAACACATGGAGGGTTTAACTGAAATACATACTTTCATAATCTCAGCTCACACACTGCTGAGAGGATTAGAGGATCAATCTAGAGATCAATCATAACTGTTTCTGAAAGAAGTAATCCAGGATTTAAGGATTTTATCAACACAGGGACTTTACTGGAATATCATGTTATGTCTTATTTTATAAGCTCACTGTGTCAAGTGTTGATCTAAGTTTACTGTTAAAACTGTTAACCATAATATCACAGGAAGAAGGTCAAATATTTGAAGGAATGCTCTGTAAAAAATCTATAAATGTGCAGCCACTTCAGGAGTAAGAAGGCGTTTCCTAACAGTTCGTTCAGGGATTTCTTCTTGTGTAAATCATTCAGAGTTAAAAAACACACAGAAGTGGTCAGACAAGCCCACATCTATAACTGAGGGTGTGTTTGCTGACAGGTTAAAACAAGATCTAAAATATGGCCTTTGTTGTGAGTGGGCTGGGTGACGTGTTGGATAAAACTCATACAGTTAATGTACAAACTGGGAGGTAAAGGAGTCTGATTGATTGTCCATATGGATGGTAAAATCACCCCTAATATAACTGTGTCATACTTTGTGTGTCTGATGGAGAGTAACTCTGAAGATTCTTAGGTAAAAGAGGAGCATCGTTTTGGAGGTCTATAGATTGTCAAACACATTATAGGAGGACCGCTAAAACCAAAAGAGTGATATTCAAAAGAAGTAAAATCACCAAATAAAATGTCTTTAATTATTCTCTTTAATTGTCCCACTGCTTTAAGACCGCCATGGTAAAACGTCTTCTGAAGAGAAATAATCTGAATTCATCTGTACTGGATAATTACAGGCCAGTCTCTAATCTGACATCTTTAAGTAAGATTTTAGAAAAGGATGTTTTTAATCAGCTACAGTATCTCACAAAAGTGAGTACACCCCTCACATTTCTGCAAATATCTAATTATATCTTTTCATGGGACAACACTGAAGAAATGACACATTGGTACAATGTAAAGTAGTCAAGTGAGTCTGTCCCCTCAAAATAACTCAACACAGCCATTAATGTCTAAACTGCTGGGAACAAAAGTGAGTACACCCCTAAGTGAAATTGGGCCCAAAGTGTCAATATTTTCTGTGGCCACCATTATTTTCTAGAACTGCCTTGACCCTTATGGGCATGGAGTTCACCCGAGCTTCACAGGTTGCCACTGGAATCCTCTTCCACTCCTCCATGGCGACATCATGGAGATTACATATTTGCAGAAGTGTGTGGGGTGTTTTCACTTTTGTGAGATACTGTATATGTTTTTATGAACTATTTTAACATCAGTGAGACCTACCTATTAGGTTTTGGCTCAAATCACAGCACAGAGACTACACTTGTCAAAGCTTTGAGTGATCTGAGGTCCAACATGGATCAAAGGATGCCCTCAGTTCTTGTGCTGCTTGACCTGAGTGCAGCCGTTGATACTGTCAACCAAACAGTTCTTTCAAATAGACTTCACAGTTTTATTGTTTTTAACTGTTTGAATCCTATCTCACTAACAGAGAATTGTATGTCAGCATGGGTGAACATTCATCAAACGTTACTAAATTAATTGTGGGGTTCCCCAGGGTTCAGTTTTAGTTCCAGCTCTTTTTTACCTTTTATATGTTACCCCTCGGAAGTGTCATCAGGAGGCACTGCATCAACTTTCATAGCTATGCAGATGATACACAGCTCTATATTGCAGTGTCTCCTGATGATCCAGGAACAACTGACACCCTTTTTAACTGTATTTTATATATTAAGTCATGGATGGCAGAGAACTTTTTACAGCTCAACCAGGACAACACTTAAATTTTAGTGTAATGGCTATTTCTTGTTCAGGTTAAGACGTCAGACTGATCGATGAGATAAACTTATGGAGAAACTAATGGTTGAAGCCCAAACCAACACCAGTTTCCATCAAACCTCCCGTATGAGACCTTTGGAGAAACTGCACCTGCAACATTTTCTATCACTCTTACACAGAACATGAAACTCAGTAATTTTCCACCACACTGAACTGAGAAACTGAAAACCAAACACCAAGCACTGGCTCTAAACCCATGTGAGCAGGTAAAGAATCTTGGTGTGATTTTTGATCCCCATCTTAGTTTTGAGCCACATATTAGAGAGATAACAAAAAAGGCTTCTAATTACCTGAAAAACATTTCCAAAGTGTGTCAGTTTCTCTCTCCAGCTGATGCAGAGACACTAGTTCATGCTTTAGTCACCTGCAGAATTGACTATTGTGATGTTCTTCTTTCTGGTCTCCCCAAAAAGAACATCACTCAGCTTCAGCTTCTCCAAATCTCAGCTGCTAGAATGCTATCAAAGACCAGAAAGAGAGCTCACATCACACCAATTTTCTGCATTGGCTTCCTGTATCTTTTAGATTTTAAGATCATTGTATTGGTTTTTAAATCTCTTAATGTCCCTGCTCCTTCTTATTTATCAGGTTTGCTTTTACCATATGAGCCAGTGAGAACCCTCAGATCTTCGGGTAGTGGATTTTAAATGGTACTAAAGGTTAGAACAAAGACTCAGTGAGGCAGCTTTTTATCATCACGGCCCACGCCTATGGAACACCCTACCTGAAGACCTGAGGGGTGCACAGGGTGTCAACATGTTTAAAAGCAAACTCAAGACCGACCTTTTTAGTCTAGCTTTTAACTGAGTTTTATTCTTATAACAGTTTATTTCACCTTACGTTATTTATTTATTATCTAGTTCAAATTTGAGCCCATATCTGGCCAATGTGGGAATAAAGTCCTTACCAAAAATGTTCTGCACTAATGTGTTCATAAAGGTCTCTAATAACACATATTAAAATATTTACTCTCAACTCTTGTAGCAAAATCCGTGACAGCCACGCCCACTTTTACACATACACTCAAAAGTAGCTCTATTTGTTTATTTCAATATCTCAAATACTAGTTCCAAAAACAATACAGTCAAATATTTCAAGAGTCTAGGTCTTGGTCTTCTCCAGACTCTACATCATCATGATTAGGGTTCTTGCATGCACTGCGTGTACCCCTTCTGCATGCTGAGATACACTTCACACCATTCTTCTTGCAGCTGCATGGTTGCTGCAGTCCTCGTCACAATTACAGCTTGTGAATTGGATGAGCTCCTTTAAGAGCCACTGGATCTAGTGTTGGAACTGGCTCATAACTATGAACCCCTTCCATTCATCTGCTGTATCTGAGGTCCTGCACCTAATCCTGGGATTGGAGGTTGGCATGGAGGCTTTGCAGCTGCAAGTACCAAGTTACACCAGTTGGGGTATACAAGGCAGAGATACAAGATTACAAATACTGCCCTCAGTGACAAGAATGGAGTCAGCATCTCTAGTGCTCCTGGCTCTCTCTGTACCATTGATGAAGAAACTGATGATCAGATAGAGGATGACGTTGAGGTAGACGTCAGACTTGAGGATATAGACATGAACATATCATTCTATAGGTTTGATTGAAGTCATCTCTCCAGCACCACCCTCTGCAGATGATCAAACAACAGCAACCTTCAAAGGGGTGAAGTTGAAGGATGACCAAATCCAGAGCACAAAGAACTCCTGCTGTGGTCTACAGATTTGACTGGATATGATGTACTTAAAAGCCAAGGGCAAACTTCATGGACAACACTTATAACAAGAGTGAGATGATCTATCTCCTCTCTTCAGCATTTGGGGGGCATCAGATCCCTGTGGAGCAGTGTGACAATGATGCTGACACTTCGATTGAGAGGGCAGCATGCTGCTGCTACAGATGACTCTGTTGAGGTTGGTAAAACATTATTTACACTGCACGTCCCAAAAAAATTTGCTGAAAAAGTTGATAAGCTTTGATGAGCAATGTCACAAGATTTATATCCGTCCAGAGTTGCATTAATTGTCTACCAAGATCTTGTATGATGGGAGGGTCAGACCACTGTGCAAAGTCTTCTCCAGTAAATCTCATAGATATTGAATGGGGCTGAGGTCTGGACTCTGTGGTGGCCGATTCATGATGTAAAGAATGAAATGTTCATGTCTATATTGTCTCCAACACACCGAGTGACTCTGCAGATTGAGCTTGTATCCTAGTCTCCATGGTGACCACCTGATCAGCACTCTGTACTTCCCTGTACTACACTTTCATCCCCTGTTGTAACTGATAGATCCTCAAGTCTGACGTCTACCTCAACGTCATCCTGTCTGATCATCAGTTTCTTCATGAATGGTACAGAGGGAGCCAGAAGCACTAGAGATGCTGACTCCATTCTTGTAACTGAGGAAGCAGTATTTGTGATCTTGTATCTCTGCCTAAATGGATGCAGGACCCCAGAGACAACAGATGAATTGAAGGGGTTCATAGTTATGAGCTAGCTCCAACACTAGATCCAGTGGCTCTTAAAGGAGCTCATCCAATTCACAAGCTGTATACGTGATGAGGTGGGAGGTGAATCCTAGCATGCAGAAGTTGTACAGGCAGTGCATGCAAGAACCCTATCCATGATGATGTAGAGTCTGGAGAAGATGAAGAACAAGACTCTTGAAATATTTGACTGTGTTGCTGTTTGACAGTATTGTTTTGTAACTAGTATTTGAGATATTGAAATAAACAAATAGAGCTTCTTTTATATGTGTAAGATAAGATAAGATAAGATAGTCCTTTACTCGACCCACAACGGAGAAATTCAAGTCTCACAGTAACAAAGTAGACAGTGCAAAAGAAATATATAAAGCAAACAAGAGCCTATAAAGTAACAATTATTAAAAAGTTATTAGCAATTAAAATTAAAGATGTAAAAAAATAAGCATATCTTACAACATATCTTTAGAGTCTGACCACTGCAGGAAGAAAAGACCTGTGGTATCTCTCCGTGAGACACCACGGGTGAAGAAGTCTGTCACTGAACGAGCTACTTAGTGTTGTTATGGTCTCCTGGAGGGGGTGTGACGTGTTGTCCATCAGAGAAGATAGCTCTGCTATCATCCTCCTGTCAGCCACCACCTCCACAGGGTCCAGTGGGCAGCCCAGGACAGAGCTGGCCTTCTTCACCAGTCTGTTCAGCTTCTTCCTGTCAGCAGCAGAGATGCTGCTTCCCCAGCAGACCACTCCAAAGAAGATGGCTGATGCCACCACAGAGTCAAAGAAGGACTTCAGAAGAGCCCCCTCCACACCAAAAGACCTGAGTCTCCTGAGTAGAAAGAGTCTGCTTTGTCCCTTCTTGTACAGCACATTTGAGTTGTCTGACCAGTCCAGTTTATTGTTCAGGTGAACACCCAGGTACTTGTAAGATTTCACAATCTCAATGTCCGTTCCCTGGATGTTCACTGGTGTGGGAGGAGGGGGCTTGCATCTTCTGAAATCCACCACCAGCTCTTTGGTCTTTCCTGTGTTGAGCTGGATGTGGTTTCTCTGGCACCAGACTGCAAGATCCTGCGTTAGCTCTCTGTACTCCCTGTCGTCCCCATTGGTGATGAGGCCAGCAATGGCGGAGTCGTCAGATAACTTTTGTAGGTAGCAGCTCGCTGTGTTGTGGGTGAAGTCTGCAGTGTAGAGGGTGAACTGGAACGGTGCCAGAACCGTTCGCTGGTGGGTCCCCGTGCTGCAGACGATGGTGTCGGACTGACACCTCTGGGCCCTCACATACTGCAGACGATCGGTGAGGTAGTCCAGAATCCAGGCCGTGAGGAGGTGATCCACTCCAGAGTGCTCCAACTTGTCCCTCAGAAGCAACGGGTGAATGGTGTTGAAGGCACTGGAGAAATCAAAAAACATGATCCTCAGAGTGGCCCCAGCCGTGTCCAGGTGAGAGAGGGCTCTCTGAAGGAGATAGATGACAGCGTCATCCACCCCGGTGCCAGGTTGGTAGGCGAACTGCAGCGGGTCCATCGATGGTCTTACCAGGGGTCTCAGGTGACCAAGGACCAGTCTCTCCAGGGTCTTCATCAGCTGCGATGCCAGAGCCACCGGCATGTAGCTGTTGAAGTCTTTTGGGTGAGGGGTCTTTGGTTAAAGTGGGCGTGGCCGTTTTTCCACCAAGGAGTGGGTTTTGTGCAAAATAAATGTTTGCAATGAATTCCGAATCCCAAATAACCCCTAGTCTGACCCTCACAAACTGCTGAAGGCAGAATTTAACATTTGTAATTTTTTACCAATAAGGTTCCAGGTACCCAAACTTTAAACAGCTGTCATGGATTTTTCTACAGGAGTTGAGATTAAATATTTTAATATGTGTTATTAGAGACCTTTATGAACACATTGGTGAAGACATTCCCAGATTGTCACAAATTCCCCTAACTACTGCATGTCGTCCCCCGCTCTCTGCTCCCCACAGTTCCTGTCTCTCTTCAGTTGTCCGATTCTAAAGGCAAAAAAAACACAAAATGTGTTCGTCACTTATTTTACTTAATCTGCTGGGTAGCAGATAAAAATCACCCCAATTTATACCCAGCTGGTGTTAATCTACAATAATAACATGATGACTCGTGTTGATTAGATAATGTGTCAGTAACATAATACTTAATAAAGTTATACAGGACTTTAAGTTAGCAAGGAAACGTTTGTCCCTGGAAAGAGTGCCAAACTATAAGTAAGGTACACCTGTATAATCTCATGCTCAGGGGTAGAAGAAGTAGATTACAGATTACAAGAAACACAACCAGTTTAAACACTGATTCAAGTCTTACATTAAAATCCACTGAGCCAGAGTTACAACAGTGAAGCAGCAACATGTAATAGAAGAGCTAGATGATGACAGTCGGTGTGTTCCTGCAGCTGTTAGATAATGAGACATGTGGTTAGAAGGACATTAACACTGATGTATTCATGTGTACGGCTCTCTGTTTTTAACAGGGTGGCTTTATTTAAAGACGAACAAGGTTTTATTCTAGTTGTCCTGTCTCTCATATTTTGTTCGCTGCCTTAAAGCTGGTTTGATCTCTCTTTGCAGGTACCAGAGTTTCATTTTCTTCCTCACCTACATCATCTACACAGCCTACCATCTGTCCAGGAAACCTGTCAGCATTGTTAAGGTGACGGGGACAATTCACTTCCTTTTCATCCACCACGCCATCTCTGGGGCTGAAAAATCAAACAGTTATTTAGAGCAGCGAGATGAAAGAGTTCAAAGATAACCATGAACTGGCTGCAGACTGTCTGTCTCATAGAGTTCACCTCAACTTGCAGCAGAAACATGAGAGCAGCTGTAGAAGCTCATCACCTTTAGACACAGTGTTTTTATTTCTAAGGAAAATATCATCTAGTTTCCTAAAGTCCCATATCATACAGAGACTCTCTCTCCACACAGTGTCATACACCATATGAGACACAGCATTTCTTGACCCATGCATGGGTACTGTTGGAGGACCTCTCTGAATGCCTGGTCCTCGCGTGTTCGTTTGATGAAGAAAATAGGAGGAGGTATTGAAGTTTCAAAAATCAGCTTTATCATCCAGTAGAAATTGCAAAGTGTACAGAGCTCTGGGTCTGACTATCGTGTCCCTGATCAACAACAGTGCTGTTCAGTTCGCGAAGTCTGAACTAACTACTTTTTCCCTGACCCAGTATTTATTAACACATAGGATGAATTTGAATTGTGCATGATTTGAGGGCGTTGTCTCCCCCTCATTGGCCCGAGGCGCGTCCACGTCCTCCTCGTTCTGACTCCCATCATACTCCTCCAGGCCTGAGAAGTTGTCCTGAAACGTGACAGTTAGCGCACACACATTCCTGTCTACCCTCAAGGATAACGTTCTCTCATCATTCACCAATGCACATCAGCTACGTGTGGTCTGCCACCTGCCCCCCCTTAATTTCTGGGATACTGAACCTATGTCTGCTGATGCATGGAATTCTCCCAAGGCCCTGGTTCCTGTTTTTGGCTACATTACGTCTTACTTTTAATATGTCGTTGTGACTACGACCTTCAGGTCCTTCTTGTTGTTATGGTTTTCCGCTATCTAGACATGCAGTCATGGCGTTCTTTGGTTCTCAGTACTTTTCCACTCTCTCAGATGTTCAGGGTGACCGAGGCCTCAATACTGTACAGGTCTCAGTTCTCCGTGGTGCCCAGCTGCATGGTTTCAGTACACGCTAATTTTGTATCTAAACACTCGTGATGATTAGTATATTTGGCTATATGAGTAAAATTAATATGATATAATATGATTAAGTAAATGAATGTGATTGAGTAAATAGTGACAATTGTGAGTATATAAGAGTGAGGTGTGGAGTCCCATATCCACAGTACATAATGCCAAGGTGCCTATCAATCCCCTGATTCATTGATTCCTATTTGGTACCATGTGTGGCAGCAGGCTCACTGAGCACTGCTGTGCCCTTATATCACAGTTTCTCTAGCATGTCCAGAGATATGCACCAGGCATGGGGGGCGGTCCCCGTCGGCTGCAACAGGAAACGGTTGAGCCTCTGGGTTACTGCTCTAGAAATGGTTATCACCGAGTGTTGTATTCCTCTTTGCAATGACTTAAGCTAAGAGAGTTGGGGAGCTACAAGCTCTGTCAGTAGTTGAGAGCTGCTGCAGAATACTGCTGATGACACCAGGGTCATCTTGTGACCTAACCCCGCTCAGTCACCAAAGGTGTTCTCACTTAGAGTTGTGAGGCTTTGGATGCTCAATAGAAATCAGTGCTGTGTCTGGCTCTGGGCTGCTCTGATGGATGTTCATTCGAGGATCTACATTCAATGTACTGAGATGCTCAGAGAGACGGACCCGACTGGGTGGAGAGACGATCTCAATACGATAGAAAACAGTGGTTTAGGATTGTAACCTTGGTCCTTTGAGTGAAGAGACGTTATCTCTACACATTACTGCTGCTTGGAAACCATTCCATTTATCGTTAACCAGCCTGTCTATGTGTGCTGAGCATCAGACACCTGCAGGGGTGTGTCTTAAAGAAGTGTCCACATGAATTGCCTTGTGGAGGCCAGTCCCCATACATCCTCCCTTCACCTAGAGAACCAGTCCTTCTTTACAGCTTTAGATTCTGAGTGACTCCCCACACAAGCCGTTGATGTTGAAATCCTTTTGTTTCTGTTTTTTTTAACTGTCATGATTGTTTTTTTATGTCTTACTCAGATTCACAAATTCTTGCAACCCCTGTATAAAATACTGATATCTTAACATCAGCTCATTTGAATGCTTTCCTTTGAATGCTTTCCTTTGAATGCTTCCAGCTGATCTAACTGTGTAATCTGCTTCCTCCTATCTTCCTCTACCTGATATAGAGTCAGCTGCACAGAAACTGCTCCAATCTCCTCCACCCAGCAGACCTCAACATAACCAACAATGATAACTGGTGTAACTGGGCGCCCTTTGGTTAGTCTAGTTGTTCCCTAACATGTTGTTATAATGTTATTAAAGTCACTTCAGGGTTTTTTAAATAATCAAAAGTAATTATATAACAGACTGCAGTGTAGTGATAAGATGAGAAGTCGCAGTTTGAGTGCAAATCATCAGAAAAAAATCAGTTTCTGGTTGTATAAGACTTTGTGGTGTTTTCAGTTGTACACCTGGTGTACACTGACTGCTGTGGGTTTGCCGTATGGATCTGAGGCACAGCCTGTCTCTTCAGCCAGCCGTTAGGGAGAGACCTTATCAAAGTCCACCTGTCCTGTTCTTTGAACAGATGACTGAAAGGGATTTGTTACCATTGGCTCATTTTCTGGTTTGTTCCCCTGGCTCAGTCATTCAATACAGAAAACAAGTTCATTTATAGAAAAACTCCAGAATTCTGAGTTGGGGTATGCAGTTAGCAGAGACTATAACAGTTTCCTGTTTTCCCTCTTTAGACCAGGACGACTATCGCACACTGTTTGGGGTCTTGGATAGCTCCTTCCTGTGTTCCTATGCCATCGGCATGTATTTCAGGTACGTCTGTGTATCCTCCTGATAAACGTGGTGATGTTTTGGTCTGGCTTCTTTCATTACATTGATTCATAATCCTGTGTTGTGTGTGCAGCGGGATGCTAGCAGAGCGCCTGCCTCTGCGGTGCTACCTGAGTGTTGGGATGCTGATGAGTGGATTGTTCACATGCCTGTTTGGACTCGGCTTCTACTTGGACATCCATTCATTGGGATACTACGCCTCTGTGGAGGTGAGTGGAAGATATCACAGTCATGTGCTTTCTGTCTCATCAGAGACATGTTACATGTGATTATTGGCATGGAGTGTGATATGAATGTTCATGATGCAGAGGGGAGGAGTCTTTATGATGAAGTTGACTCCTAAACTTGTTCCTGCAGAGTCTCTATCAGGCTCTTATTCTAGACTCAAAACATGATATGAAATATAGCTACAAGATTATTGTGAACCTCTCATGCTGCCCTTTACATTTGGTGACATGAGCTGTTTAAAAATACAGTATTTTTCATGAAAGCAATGTAGAGATGATCATTGCCCCTTGAGATAAGATGTGACCATCATCAACCACTAATGTAGCAGCTCAGCCTCGACTTAAAGCCACTGAGGGGCTTCATAGACGTGCTCATCACTGAGGCGCTCACTGTTTCTTCCATTCATCCTGTGAAAATCCGACAGTCCAAAGCTTTCTCTGTGGAGATTTACTTTGTCCTCAATCGTCCGTCATTTCAATCAAAAGCAAGAATCAACATTGGTCATCAACGTCCATTCAAAGATTCACAGTTCACCGTATCTGTATATGAGTGCATCTGACACCTCAGTGAAGTTCCCCACCTTTAAACGGATCCCCTGAACTGGAGAGTGACACCTGCTGGATAACTCATGCATCACACCCGGTCACCCCTCATGTGGCTCCTACTACTACAGAGTCATGAGTTTATGGATACTGTGACTACAGTATTAATCATTCTCTGTTGGTAGTAGATGTTTCACTAGCAAGGACCACGCCACACAAGGAAATAAGTTGAACATTTAATGAATTAGTTGTGCGTGGTGTGCCCAGCAGAAGGAGACTCAGGATGGGGGTTCCGTCTCAGCGTTATCCTGCCGGAGCGGATCTTGACCCAGGTTGTACCTGTAAGTAGACAAGGCATAGAAGGAGCGAGCACGAGTTGAGTAGTAGAGGACAAGGAAATAGGTTAAGTGCAGTAGAGTAAGGTGAGGGAGGGTGGGTTGAAGAATCACGGACAAGCAGTTGGAGTAGGCTGGCTACGTTTAAGAAGGCTTGTCAGGTGATTGAGGGTGTGGTTTAGGCGTGGTCCTGCTCCCGAATCTAAGTTAACACCTTAACTTCATTTGTTTGGTTGCACATGAACTGAGAGGCTTTGATTCATGTCAGCTTCTCCTCCTGTTTGCTTCATCCTGCAGGTCATGAACGGGCTCATGCAGACGACCGGCTGGCCAGCAGTGGTGGCTTGTGTAGGCAACTGGTTTGGAAAGGGGAAGTAAGTACTGCATGATGTGCCTCTACTTTTCCTGTTGAGCTGCTGTCCCCTCTCCTCCCCTGGCTCTATACTTTGCACAAGTGACTGATGTTGGTAATAATGTTGCTGTGACACAAAAGATGAACAATGAATCCTGAAACGTTGAAATATGCCCACTTGGACTCTAAACTAAATACATTTCCCTTCTTACTGTCATGTTTTCTACCACCAGGCGTGGATTCATTATGGGTGTGTGGAACTCCCACACCTCAGTGGGAAACATCTTGGGCTCCCTCATCGCAGGAGCCTTTGTCTCATCAGCATGGGGAATGTCCTTTATTGTCCCTGGACTCATCATCGCCTCGACAGGGATCCTGTGCTTCTTCTTCCTGGTTGAGAGTGAGTTTCTGCTTATCATGGAGACCTAAACACAAATCCACTTCACAAGTTTAAACTGTGGTTTAAACTAAACTTGGATTAAGAGTCTACATTTGATAACACTGCAGTGTCAGGGTTAACAGTTAGCGTGGCCTGTTATCTGTGTTATTTTTCATGTTGTATCTTGTCATATTTGGTCAGAATCATGTTCAAAGTTCTCATAAGCTGTTTTGGGGCGTTTTTGACTCCCTTCCTCAGAACCTGAAGACGTGGACTGCACACCTCCTCTGCACCACGTGACTGTAAATCAGAAACTATTGATCATTCTAAGTAATGTGTATTAAACCTACTTACACTGTTATGGTTTTTCTGTCAGATTGAACAGGAGAGCAGTGAGACTGGGCCTTCCCTGCAGACTGCTTCACACACTGACAAAACCAGCCCCTGTAAAGGTGCCATCAGCACTGAGCCTGCAGAGCCTGTGGAGGAGCACACTGAGGCCATCAGCTTCTGTGGAGCTCTCAGGATCCCTGTGAGTGGAAATCCTTTATATGTGTTTCTGCTTGATTAGATTTGATTGTGTTGGATTTACAATGTTACAATGTTACAATGTCATTTAGCAGACGCTTTTATCCAAAGTGATGTACATACGAGAACAAGAACAACACAAGCAAAGATCTAGACAAGAGGAAACAAGATCAGTAAGAGTAACAAAGTGCTTCAAGTCCATTTGGGTGCAGGTACTGCCAAGCAGTGTAAAGGCAATGCACAAAAATAAATAAGGAATTTTTGTATTAATTGTTTGTAAAATAAGGAACATCTACAATGAAGCAACCAAACAATTCAAGACCTTCCATTATCTTCATCAACAATTAACCTCACCACAATAATGACCAAAGTACCAAGTGCTGGGTCCCTCAAGATCTGAACACAGATTCCCAGAGTAGAGCAGGACAGTGTGAGTCAACTGTAGCTGGAAGACATGATCTGCCACTGGGGACAACAGTGGAGAACAGTCTAGCTAAGTGCATAGTGCTTCCTAAAGAGCTGGGTCTTTAGCTGTCTTTTGAAAGTAGAGAGGGACTCTGCAGATCGAATGGAGTTGACCAGTTCATTCCACCATTTAGGGGCAACAGAAGAGAAGAGTCCAGCTAGTGATTTTGAGGCCTTGTGTGCTGGAAGCACTAGGCCAGGGGTTCTCAAACCCAAATACACAGAGGGCCAAAATAAAATAATCAGTGTAAGTCAAGGGCCGGACTGGTTTAATGTTTATTGCAAAACTTATTGCACATATTGAACATTGAATTAGCAAAGATTAAGTTATTGCTATAAACATTTAAAAAATGAAAAATATGTTGCATTCATTTCTTATTGCTCAATCTGCAGCTTATCTAATGAATGAGCTTTACTCATTTCTTATGAAAATATTTTTCCACAGGCCAACAACATTAGCAAAAAAAATTCTGTAAAGAGAAACCAAAAATGCCCTGTGGTAGTGAGAAAAAGTGCAAAAAGGAAACATATTTCAGCTCAGTCTGCTGCTCTGTGAGGCACACTAGTCTAAGCCAGATACTCAGCATCTCATCTTGGATGTAAGTTCATCAATGTTTGGGGTCAGGCTCTGAGCTGAGGAAATCCTCAGGATTCAGTGAAGGTGTTCATCAGTAAGACGACTCCTGTGAGATGTTTTGTTTAACTTCATCAAAGAGAACAGTTGTTCACACAGGTAGTTTGGCAGCACGGAAAATGGCTCAAGTTTTCTTGCAGCATCTGCGTGTCCCACAGGCGCAGCTTGGTTTTAAAAGCCCTCACTGCAGCGTACATGTCTGTGATCACACGGCCCCGCCCCTGAAGCTGCAGGTCGAGCGCATTGAGATGGCTCGTGATGTCACACAGAAACGCTTCTTCACACAGAAACTTTGTATCACGGAGCTCTGTTGTGTTTTTCCCTTTGCTCTCCAGGAACTGACAGATCTCCTCACGCAACTCGAAACACCTTTACAGCACTTTTCCTTGGCTCAGCCATCGCACCTCTGTGTGATTGGGCAAGTCACCATATTCTTAATCCAACTCCTCCAGAAAAGACTTGAACTGGCGCTGATTTAAACCTATGGCTCTTATGAAGTTAACTGCTTGTGTTATGGTGCTCATCACATGTTCCATTTATAAGGCTTTGCCACACAGTGATTCCTGATGTATGATGCAGTGATAACCTGTCAGCTCACCTGCGCTGTTTTCCTCCCGGATCTTCTCCCGGATCCTGCCCACTAATCCACTCTTTTGCCTGCACTTCGCGGACGCTCATCCGTCGTCAGTCCCACACGTTTATCCAAAGGCAGCCTCATTTCATTTACACATCTGAATACCTCTTCAAAGAGATCTTTCCCCGTAGTTGTGCCATGCATTGATCTTAATCCCAGAAGTTCCTCTGTTACGCACATGCATATACTCTGCCTCCCACCTGTCTTGAACCCCCCTGTTTTCAAAGTCCACCTTTCGTTTAGCCATTTTTGGGGGAGAGGGATAGCTGAAAGTTGACTGCAGGTGACTAGCTTCATAAAGCCGCTGATGAGCGGAGTCGGGTAACGGCTCTCGCATGCGGGCCCTCAATTGACATGCAGTGCATTGTGGGACTTGTAGTTTTAGTGGTGCGTGCAAAATTCCATTGGGCCAGCTCTATAAATAATTTGATATTATCTCGCGGGCCAAAGAAAATGCCACCGCGGGCCGGATTTGGCCCGCAGGCTTTGAGTTTGACACATATGCACTAGGCGCTTTTCAGAGGCTGAGCGTAGCGGGCGAGAAGGGCAGTAGACCTGGATGAGGGGTTCCAGGTAAACTGGAGCGGTTTTGGTGACTGCTTTGTAAGTCATGATTAGAGTTTTGGATCTGATGTGAGCTGCAACTGGAAGCCAGTGTAGCAAAATGAGCAGGGGAGTGACATGAGCTGTCTTAGGCTGGTTGAAGACCAGACGTGCTGCTGTGTTCTGGATCATTTGCAGAGGTTTAACTGTGAATGCAGGGAGGCCTGCCAGTAGAGAGTTGCAGTAGTCAATGCGTGACATTACAAGAGCCTGAACCAGAAGCTGTGTTGCGTGTTCTGTCAGGTAGGGTCTGATCCTCTTGATGTTATAGAGGGAAAAACGGCAGGACCGAGCAATCGAGGCAACATGAACCCTGAAGGTTAGCTGGTCATCGATCATGACACCCAGATTTCAGGCAGACTTAGTGGGCATGAGGTTTTGAGATCCAAACTGGATATTGATCTGTGGGTCCACAGTGGGACTGGCTGGAATGATAATAAACTCAGTCTTGGACAGGTTGAGCTGTAGGTGACATTCCCTAATCCATTTAGAAATGTCAGCAAGGCAGGATGAGAACCCAGCTGAGACAGTTGTGTCGTCAGGTGGAAAAGACAGGAACAACTGTGTATCATCTGCATAGCAGTGATAGAAAAAGCCATGGGAGCGGATCACTGCACCAAGTGATGTGGTGTAAATTGAGAACAGGAGGGGACCAAGCACTGACCCTTGAGGTACCCCTGTTGATAAGCCATGCATATTGGACACTTCTCCTCTCCATGATACTCTAAAAGATCTCCCTGGGAAACATTTCTGATCTGATTATAGTATTTCATGTTTTTGTCTCAGTATTTTCCAATTTAAAATGTAATTCATGAAAATAATTATGATGATGATCATGATGCATTTATATTCTGTATTCATAGAGTGACTGTAATCCTGCTGAGGAGGATTCCATACTCTTACACCCTCTGGTGGTGGTATTAAGAATAACACTAGCTGTAGGGCTATCTGTGTTAATGCATTAATCACGGGGAAATTAAGCTTAAAAATTGTCACCTTATCATTTTAATCCTGTGCCTTTCTGTCCCTTTTGCCACATGGTAGTTAATCTGCCGCAGATTCCTGCTGCCCCCATGAGGGAAAGTAACGACACCACTGAGCTTTTGAGCGGCACATTTCACTTTACAAGACTCCTTGTAAGGAGTCTCGTGACATGGCCCAGCTCACATGTCAGAAGTAAAATGCACTTTGTGTCAAATGGAATGATACGAACACTAAAGTATGTTGAGTCTCTCAGTTGTCACCCACTAGTTCAGCACACAGGTGCAGCTAATCAGACTGATGTCAGCAGGCATGTCAGGGACGTCCTCGGGCTGTTCTCACGTTCCTGTTTTCAACAACACTCAAAGCTAATGAAGCTATGTGGATGTTTTTGTTTGTTTTGCACCTTATTGAAATATGCTGCACATTTTGTACATGCACTCCTTCGTATGTCTTAATCTGCAGTGAGGTGTCCTTTAGAAGAAGCTCTCTGAAGCTGTCTCCCCTCTCTAAGTCATGTTTCAGATCATTAATAAACCTAAAAGTCAAGATCCTTCATTTGATTCCCAGATCAGGACACTGGTAAGGATTGCATTACCTTGTTAATATGGAATTGAAAATGGATTTGAAATGCAAAAAAAATAAAACATTTTAAACATGCGATTAAAAATGCAATTAATTGTGATTAACTTTTGAAATTCAGCAATGAATTATGACTTAAAAGATTGACTCGTCTTACAGCCCTAACATTTTTACTACAGATAAAAACAATGTAATAAAAACTGTTCAAATCACTAAAACTGCTTTAAAAATAATGACAAAGAAACTTTTTGATACATAAGGGAAGATTGACAAAAGTCAAGTTAATCAAGTTTTTCAAATTCAGCTTTCTAGTGATGACAGACTCTCCCCTCCAAAGCTAGGAGCAGCTATGATGCTGTGTTTTAGTGGAGAAAGATGCAGCGCTTCTTTCCCCCTGTGTTTCGTCCATTGCTGTGTGTTAAAAAGTGAGAGTTATGATAAAGAGGAGGACTGTGTGCACTGATGAGGGTTCTTTGACAGGTGGTTTTTATGGTGTTGTGTCTCACACAGGGCGTGGTGGAGTTCTCTCTCTGTCTGTTTTTCACCAAGCTGGTCTGCTACACCTTTCTGTACTGGCTTCCTTTCTACCTCTCACATGCTGGTGAGTATTAACACACACAGGCGTTCTTCTTTATCTTCTCTGGAGATGATCATTAATGTAATTTAGAATAAGCCTGATAATTCAGAGACATTTTAAAGACTTTGTGGATCGGGCTTTTCATTTCAGCACATTTAGATGCAGAGGAAGCAGGATACATGTCCACACTGTTTGATGCTGGAGGAATCGTTGGTAAGCTCTGAGCTTCAAACTTTTACTTGTTTTAGTTGACTCTAAACCAGGTATCTGGATTTCTTATGATAAATATCCCCGTTTTAAAATCCCTTGAATGAGGGGGCAGTTTGACTTCCTGTTTAAATCATACATGTCATAGAATTTTCATAGTCTTATATATGTATGTTAGAATGTTTAACATTTATATCGTTCCAGTCTAAGTGTCAGGGGCAGAGTAACTTCATCTGTGTCATTAGACGTCACTGGGTGATAGGCGAGACTGGGTCACTGTAGTAATCAAGGTCTTTCTCCCTGCTCCTGTCTTTATCTGTCTGTTGTGACTGACTTAGTGTCTCCAGACTAGAGCACCACTCTTCTTCCCCATTGTTTTGTTTCCTATTGTCCAAATATGGGTAACAAACTGTAGTGTTGTCTTTGGGGGAATAAAGGTACATGCCTGAGGATTTGTCTGTCAGAACTGACTTGGCATTGCACTGCACTCTCCTGCCTGTGTACTGTTATGTTATTTTTCCTTGATCAAGTTCTACATAAACTATTTCAACGTAACCCGTCACAGTCTCCTGAGTCTTCTGTGTCCAGTTTATTGATGAACTCCACCACAAATTGGCGTCACGAACGAGGATCTTTGCGACAGAGACTGTTAAGTGCAAACTTTATTTGCTATCACCATGTCTGAGTCTGACAAGATCTCAAAGAAACTGTAATCCTTGACACATAGTGACAGTATTGA